>NW_015150562.1:398638-399534 GCF_000732505.1 Cyprinodon variegatus
GAAATACTATCTGTAAAATTATCTATGTAAACAAACCTCATCACTTGAGAAGGTAGGTGATGCGGACGTCGTGGAAGACATTTTGTCCCGTAACGCTCGCCGTACTGTTGGGGGGGAGAAGCGGTGGGGGGGAGATGTTCATGTTGCTGCGGTCTGCAGGCTGGACATTAGATGTCGCTGAAAATTACACACTGTAGCTTTAATAAGTTTATAAATAAGGCACAGTCTGTGTCTGCAGCCTCTGGTGTTTGTTCTGCTCTCCCCATCTTCATTTACTATGCTTTCTTGTTTGATCAGGAGATCGAGACTTTGTGTCAGGCATGGCTTGTCTTTCCTGTGTTTTTGTCTTCACTATAATACTTATGGACTTTTTTGAGTACAATGTTGAAGCTGTCAATTTCATTGCTGAACCTCTCTGATTTAGGGGGGGACTGCTTGTTCTGCCAAAAAAAGTACTGCATCTGGATTATAATAATAAGATAAAACATTTTTACTTTATTGATCTCACATTGGAGAAATTTTGCTCTGCATTTAACCACTCAGATTATAATGTGAACCGTCACCGTCAGAGGTTCTTCCTCTGGCTAACTATATAAGTAAGGTATATACAACCTGGGCTGATTAGGGATTCACCTGGACATTCCTGTGCTTTTGTCTTCAGTATAATACTTATGGACTTTTTTGAGTCCGATGCTGAAGCTGTCAATTTCACAGCTTCTGCTGTCTGGTTTAGGGAGGAACTGCTTATTCTGTCCAATAATCAAGAATCTTAAAACAATACTGCATCTGGATTATCATGTGAATCATCACCAAACTGTAATGCATTGTTCATTGGACTCAATTTCACCTCTGGTAAAAATTCTATTGAAATGTGTTCATAACTTTTCAAGTTAATC
>NW_015150562.1:401149-402288 GCF_000732505.1 Cyprinodon variegatus
CCTCTGGCTAACTATATAAGTAAGGTATATACAACCTGGGCTGATTAGGGATTCACCTGGACATTCCTGTGCTTTTGTCTTCAGTATAATACTTAAGGACTTTTTTGAGTCCGATGCTGAAGCTGTCAATTTCACAGCTTCTGCTGTCTGGTTTAGGGAGGAACTGCTTATTCTGTCCACACAAACACCAAGAATGGTACATATGCAAGCAGTGTTATCACCTGTGTGGGGGTATAGCTCAGTGGTAGAGCATTTGACTGCAGATCAAGAGGTCCCCAGTTCAAATCTGGGTGCCCCCTGTTTTAATCATTTTGTTTAGTACATTCTGAACAAAAATTTTAGGAACAAAAGTATTGAATTACACATTGTTTAGGTCTTTTCCTTGAAGAGCCATATAAAGTGGAAATATTTTTTTTTGCCCAAATAAAGTTGTCAAGCCCAGCGGCTCTAAAACTGGGGGTCATGGCTCTATTGGGTGCCTATACAAAGCACCACTCAAGTTTCCCCTAACCACTAGGCCACCACTCAGAATATGATGTGAACTGTCATGAAAATTTAATGGATTGTTCATTGGACTTATTTTTACATTTGGTAAAAATTCTATTAAAATATTTTCTAAACTTATCAAGTTATCTATTAGACAGACAGATAAACAAAGACACACAAACACGACCAAAATGACAATCTTTTTGGCATACATCGCGGCAGATGCAGTATATTGGTTCAGGTAAGATCTATCAAGAATATCTATGGGGGTATGGCTCAGTGGTAGAGTATTTGACTGCAGATCAAGAGGTCCCCAGTTCAAATCTGGGTGCCCCCTGCTTTAATCATTTGGTTTAGCACATTCTCAACAAAAATTTCAGGAACAGAAGTACTGGATTGCCTATTCTTTAGGTCTCTGCCTTGAAAAGACATTTAAAGTGGACATATTTTTTTCCCCAAATAAGGTTGTCAAGCCCAGCGGCTCTAAAACTGGGGGTCATGGCTCTATTGGGTGCCTCTACAAAGCACCACTCAGGTTTCCCCTAACCACTAGGCCGCCACTCAGATTATGATGTGAACCGCCACGAAAATTTAATGGATTGTTCATTGGACTTAATTTCACATTTGGTAAAAATTCTATTAAAATATTTTCT
>NW_015150562.1:407580-408273 GCF_000732505.1 Cyprinodon variegatus
TTTTTCTAATTCACTGTTGAAGTGTAATGCCATTTTTTTGTGTGCCTCATTTCAAAACAAAACTTATAATATAATATATCATATTACCACGACAGATACAAGGGACCCAAAATTGAACTAGGAGGCTGTTCCTCTGGCTAACTATATAAGTAAGGTTTATACAACCTGGGCTGATGGTGGGATTCAACTGGATTTTTAAAATGACTTCTTAGATGTCTTTTGGTCACTTACTGTATTTCTAAGCAGTTTTGCAGCCACAGTAAAAGAAGAATTAGTCAGGAAAACATTTGAAATTACAGTGAAATGTCTGTTACTGTATACATTTAAAACATATAAATGGGTTGTCAGAACATTAAATGATCATTCAAATAGTATTGTAGTCTAGCTAAATTAACATGGACATAGCTGACAACATAAAACAATTGAAAAAACTGGCATTTATTTGAAAAACTGGACTAAAAGGAAAAACAATTAAGTCCCTTAATAAGTTTATAAATAAGGCACAGTCTGTGTCTGCAGCCTCTGGTGCTTGTTCTGCTCTCCCCGTCTTCATTCACTATGCTTTCTTGTTTGATCAGGAGATCGAGACTTTGTGTCAGGCATGGCTTGTCTTTCCTGTTTTTTTGTCTTCACTATAATACTTATGTACTTTTTTGAGTACAATGTTGAAGCTGTCACTCTCACTGCTAAACC
>NW_015150562.1:409935-544737 GCF_000732505.1 Cyprinodon variegatus
CAGGTAAGATCTATCAAAAAGAATATCTATGGGGGTATAGCTCAGTGGTAGAGCATTTGACTGCAGATCAAGAGGTCCCCAGTTCAAATCTGGGTGCCCCCTGCTTTAATCATTTGGTTTAGCACATTCTGAACAAAAATTTCATGAACAGAAGTACTGAGTTGCCTATTGTTTAGGTCTCTGCCTTGAAGAGACATTTAAAGTGGACATATTTTTTTTTGCCCAAATAAGGTTGTCAAGCCCAGCGGCTCTAAAACTGGGGGTCATGGCTCTATTGGGTGCCTATACAGAGCACCACTCAGGTTTTAGAAAGTTTGAAGAAAAAAAAACAAAAATATATATTTTTTCTAATTCACTGTTGAAATGTAATGCTATTTTTTTGCGTGCCTCATTTCAAAACAAAACTTATAATATAATATACCATATTACCACGACAGATCCAAGGGACCCAAAATTTGAACTAGGAGGCTGTTCCTCTGGCTAACTATATAAGTAAGGTTTATACAACCTGGGCTGATTAGGGATTCACCTGGACTTTTAAAAGTACCTCTTAGATATTTCTAAGGAGCTTTGCAGCCACAGTAAAAGAAAACCAAAAAAAAATAATAAAATTGTCAGGAAAACATTTGAAATTACAATGAAATGTCTGCTCCTATATACATTTAAAAACAACAAAATTAGCACGGACATAGCTGATAATATGTTGTATATTATCAGCTTGAAAAACTTGAAAAAACTGACCTTGATGGAAAAAACTGGACACAAAAGGAAAACAATCTAACAGGAAAAGCACTCTGAAAGAGCAGTCCTCCACCAAGCAGTAGATTTCCCCCCATATTGTCACTTACAGTCATACCTAAAACTAAGATATTCAGGAAAAAAATTCTATTAGAATCTGTTCATAACTTGTAACAGTTATCCGTTACACAGACAGATAAACAAACACACTCACAGAAACACAACCAAAAAGACCATTTTTGCATATGTGATGCAGTATACAGATAATCCTATGGCGCTTGTTGAAAATGTGGGGGTATAGCTCAGTGGTAGAGCATTTGACTGCAGATCAAGAGGTCCCCAGTTCAAATCTGGGTGCCCCCTCAAATGATTCACTTTGTCAAAAGACCATCTTTGTAAGCTGACTCAGGGAAAATGGTTTAGATGGGCTTCTGTGCAACTTAACATATAGTTCCAACATTTTTTTGAAGGCATACATATTAAAGCAGATTTTTGAATCAGAACATTTGTCTAACTTGATTCACTACTTTTCTGCAGTGTCCAAAAATGTAGCTAACTTTGAGTAACACTGAAAGGTGCTAGCTTCAGTTAAAAATATACAATCAGTCTGAGGATGTTGCCTCAGTGCAAGGAAAAAAGGGAAATATAACTTCATTCCATCAGTGCATTTAATGAAGGGAATCACATATTGAGGTTAGCACTTGTCTTTTTTGGGAGGAAAACTTAAGGAAATACTCTGTGAATGATTGTTTTCCCCTTCCAGAACAAATCTTGTTTTTCTTTCTTGTTTGATTAAAAAATAAAAAAATAAAATGTTCCTTTTTTCCCCCCAACAAATGTTTCTGATACCAAAAACAAACTGAAGCTTAGTCTCATCTGACAAAAGCCCCCAATGTCACATGTCCCATGTGTCCCCTGCAGGGCATGGTCCATTGTACTAGTTTTTTGTCTAGTTTTTGTTATTTTGCTTAAAAATCCTCACCCTAAAAAAACATTGAGATTTGTGATTACAATTTGAGAAATTATTTAAAAAAAAACCTCAGAGTATGATAATTTTGCAAAGACAAAGCTGCAATAATGTTGATTTATCTTTAGTGGGGGTATAGCTCAGTGGTAGAGCATTTGACTGCAGATCAAGAGGTCCCCAGTTCAAATCTGGGTGCCCCCTCATATGAAATACATTGTCAAAAGACCGTCTTTATAAGCTGACTGAGGGAAAACATTTTAGATGGGCCTCTGCGCAACTTAACATGTAGTCTAAATTAACACAAGTCCCATCATCTTTGCATATCAAAGCAGATTTTAATCAGAACATTTTTCTAAGCTGATTCACTACTTATCTGCAGTGTCCAAATGTAGCTAACTTTGAGTAACACTGGAAGGTGCTAGCTTAAGTTAAAAATATACATCAGTCTGAGGATTTTTCCTCAGTGCAAGGAAAAACAACAGTTTAAACACAAAGTCTGTGTAAAATCAATTAGTCTCTTTAAAGAAAATAAAAAAATCCAACTCTAAAGGTCAAACTTGGGAAAGATCATTTAATTTAACGAAGGGAATCACATATTGAGGTTAGTACGGTACTTGTCTTTTTTGGGAGAAAAACTTAAGGAAATACTTAAAAAAAAACGTGAATGATTGTTTACCCCTTTCAGAACAAATCTTGTTTTTCTTTCTTGTTTGATTTGGTTGCTTAAAAAAAAAAGAAAAAGAATTCCCTTTTTTTCCCCCAACAAATGTTTCTGATACCAAAAACAAACTGAAGCTTAGTCTCATCTGACAAAAGCCCCCAATGTCACATGTTCCGTGTGTCCCCTGCAGGGCATGGTCCATTGTGGCAAATCTAGTTTTTTTTATTTTGCTTAAAAATCCTCACCCTAAAAAAACATTGAGATTTGTGATTACAATTTGAGAAATTATAAAAAACCTCAACGAGTATGATAATTTTGCAAACACAAACCTGCAATAGTATTAATATATCTTTTCAAGTAAATACAGCAAATAAGTCAAAATATATTAAAGCTTGTCATGTTAAAGGAAAGTTTTTAAAAAATCTTTTTATCAACACTGTAAACACAGGAGGAACTTATACATATACAGTATGTATAAGTACACATATACAGTAATAAATATACCAAATAATTAACACTGGTAGATTTTTCTGTTAGGCTTCATATCTAGTTTATCCATACAAATATCAGTTATAGTTATCAGCACTCACCACAGCCTGCTTGTATGAATTTGACAGAATGCTGTGGACTCTAACTTGGCCATGCCTGACGTCAGTCATGTCAAACCACAGGTCCTGGCTTCGTTGATCCTCAGGGCCAAAGCTTCGCCAAGTGTAGTACTTCCCAGAATCCTTCTTTAAGACATGAAATAAGGCGGATGAGAGGTTATAAAAGACCTCATGAACATGTTTAAAAGTCTCACTGTTTTATACATTTCCAAGCTTGTGTAAGGGAGTAAATATTTCTTTCCAAAAGAGGGCCCTGTTTAACCTCAACTAAAACAAATACATCAGGTTACCAACCAAGGTGCTATTATGTGTCTTAAATATTTACTGCGCGAAGAAACATTGTGAGGCCGGACTCACCACTACATGTGTGATGTTGTTTGGCAAGGTGTTGATTGTGAGTCCTCCACCCAGAACTGCCCTGCTGGTCCTGCCTGAAAAAGATCTCCGGGCTCTGAAGCCAGCAGTTAAGTCTTCACGCTGCTGTGGGATCACACTGTACGCGCCATCTGTTAGGAATAAGTGTGAATACTTTTTGTGTGTGTATAATGCAGCCTTTCAACAAAATCCCATGTCAGTTTTATTGAGACTCTAAGATGTGATGTTTACAGCTGTGGTTTGTGTGCTCAGAAATAAAAACTTTCTTTTGAGTTTGCCTGCCTTGGATTTGTTAGTAAAAGCCGTTGTTGAATTGCGGCCCGAGACAACACAACAATGTTTTTTTTCTGCTTTGAGTTGACTTGTCAAACCCTTCTATCAAAGCTTACCATAGCTGGTAAGCAAACTGGGGTAGGTAGGCTTTAGATTGAACTTTTGGGTGTTTTAATTGACCACTCCAGCGTCTTTCAAACCACATCTTCCTGGTTTATGTTAAAAAAGTTTATTTTTGCAGCATACCCTGTTTTTATGGTGTGGGGAAAATTCATGTTTTGCTGGTATATTTATACTCATTTTTTATTTAATTCTGTAGACAACCTTGTCCTTGCATTACCTCAACTTTATGATACAGAGGTACAAAGTGGTAGTTTTGACATTGAATATTTAAAGGAGAACCCTGGAGAGCGTCTGAGTCATCTTTTCTTCACAGTGAAGCTCTGTGGGGATCTTCGGGGATCCATTCATATTAGTTGTTAAGTCTTTGAGCAAGATATTTCACACACCTGCTGTTTGTGGTCAGGAAGCCTGGCTTCTGTCAATTCACCCCAATCCTACAGTGGCTACAGTGTAGCTTACCACCATCAGCGTGTAAATGGGTGAACATCTAACATCTATAAAGCTCTGTTGAGTCCTCAGACTTGATTAATTGCCTTACAAGTACAGACCATTTACTATTTCAGGTTTCACAACAACATTCTTTTCAGGTTTGGGTGAGGACTTTCACTGGGGGCATTGCAACAGCTAGATTCCTTTCTCTTTATGCCATTCTGTAGACGGTTGGCTGTTGTGTTTGGGATTATTGTCCCTTTGATGTCCCTGTGTGGGCCAAGCTTCAGCTGTTAAACACATGGTCCATGTCTAAATACTTTTGTACCCATAGGAGTCATTTGATCAATGACTCTGAGTTGCCCATGTTATTTGGTTGCAAAGCCCAAATCATCACTTATCCATCGCCGTGCTAGACAGTTTGCATATGGTGTTTTTGCTGGTTTGATGTTATTATTTTTTTTTTTTTGACAAAATATTTGCTTTTGTTTCACTGGTCTAAATGATTTGTTTTCAGAAGTCCTTTGTTGTATTCCTCTGTAACATTTTAAACCACAACAGTACTTTTCCGCACAACTATTCTAAAGGAAAAAAATATTTATATATATTACTCATTATTTGCTGTTCTTTCATTTGTTTAAACATACTAACCAAGGCATTTAGAGTTTGAGAAGGAACCCTTGGTAATTTGGCATTGACCTCCATTCTGATAGGCAAGTATTCTATAAATTGTTGACCTATGACTGTCAACTGATAGATATACTGTATACTTAGAGGATATTTATCAGGTTTTTTTTTTTGTTTTTTGTTTTTTACTTTATTCATCTCACATTGGAGAAATGTACCTATGGATTTAACCCATCCCCTCGGGGAGCAGTCGGCCACCATTGTGGGGCGCCCGGGGAGCAACATGGGATTAAGGGTCTTCCTGAGAGACCCAGAGTGGCAGTCTGTGGGAGTGGGGCTCAAACCCTCAGGATTCCAAGTTGTATGCACTAACCACTTGGCCACCACTCCCCCGCCATTTCAACAGTTAATGAAGTAAAAAGATAAAAGACAATTTAACGTCTAACCAGGACGACCCAATAATAATCTATTAGCAATCACAGCTATAGAGATTTAATAGCTGCTATACAACAGCTAGACAACCAATCCACAATGTCATCAAGACAAAGCGAGCAGAGGTGTAGCCAGAACATTTTTAGACTTTGTTTTTGGGCCACTGTATAAAGCTTTAAACTAAACGCTAATTCTGACATTTTGAAATGAAAAAGCTTCCTGGATGGGAAGCGAAACTTCTTTAAACTTGGGAATAAAGTCCAGCGAACTGTTTTTATTTTTATTTTTTTACTTTTGCAGAATACCTTAAATTGTATTACCTTATTGAGAGGTATAACTAAATGCTTCTGATTGACTTTGTCATTATGGGCTCATATACTAACTGCCATAATATATAACAATTCTGAAATTATTCCCATAAAAAACCCTCCATATCATGGCAGTACCAATAACTTTGCTCTATTCTAAAAATTAGTATCTTGTGAGAAATATTACAAATATTGCCTGAGAAGTGAAACAAAATATGCTATAATTTATTGAGTTCAAATAATAAATAGCTTAAAAACAAATACACATGATGAGTTTCCTTTGTATTTAAAATGTACACGGTTTATCTCATCAGGTTTTTCCCTAACGGGACACCGTAGTGACGTCTATATTGGCCTATATAAACCCAGGAAACGCTGAATTTTCCGCGGGGTGTTTCATCTAACCCTAGATCAGGAAAGCCTCCTGTACTCCACGTTTGCTGTTTTCTGTTCCTGGCTTTCAGTAGACCACAGGAGGATGTTAGCAGGCGCGGTAACGAGAGAAAAAAAAGCCAGGAAATCACCCCCGAGGCGCTCAGCTGTCTCACTGAAGACCCCGGAGATGTACCGTGGTCAGCCTGGCTGCCGCGAAGAGTTGGTCTCTGCTGCTCCGTGGGATTTTTCCTCAGTGGGGGGAGTGTGTGTCTGAGCAGATTAACTGAGTTAGGTGACCCTTCCGAACCTGCTGTGGTCCGGTTGGGAAACCTGTGCTCAAACACCTGAACAAAGTCGGCCGTTACTGTCCTGCTTGTTTGATGCAGAACAGCCGCAGCTAGTGGACACGGCTAGCTGGCTAGCTAGCTAACAGCTGCAATTGATGAAAACTTTGTTTATTTGGCATTCTGTAGAACGATGTCACTCCTTTTTTTTTGTTTGTTTTTTTTTTTTTGTTTTTTGGAAACGCTGAAGAAAATGTACAATACTTCGCCACAATGTTGAATAAAGATGGTTAATAGAAGGTCCCTGGCTTTTAAGCAAGTCTAAGTGGGCATTTGGCAAAATTTTATTTTAAAATGTATTTTAATTTAAAAACATCTTGTATTTTATCTCCATTCAGTTTTTCTTTTTGTACTGTTTATGTATTTTGGTCTTCAGTTTTTATCCTATGCTCTGCAACCGTGATTCATGTACAGCACTTTGGTCAACCCCGTTTGTTTAAAATTTGTTTATAAATAAAGTTTGAGTTCTTCTTCTATGGTGTTCACAGACTGTGTATTACAGCCATCAACTGGACGGAGATGTAATTCAGAAAAAAAAATCCTATATATATATATATAACAAACTTAAATACATAATACACTCAGACACACAGAAATACTAAATCCTCTTATTTATTTTTTTGTCTTTTAACTACTTAAGTGCTTTAACTATATCATGTGATTGATGCTACTCTAATAAATTAATATTTACTGAAGTCTCCATTACCCTTTCCAGTTCTTTCCTCTATTTTATATATTTTCTACAATAAGTTAAAACATGTTCTACTCCTGTTTCCCCACAATAAGAACAATCACCTGATGGATGTTTCCCTATAATTTTTAAACCACTATTTAATCTTGTATGCCCAATCCTCAACCTGTTTATCCATACTTCCTCTCTCCTATTTATTATACTATGATTTTCATATAATTACCCCCTATATTTTATGTAAATGCCTTCCTCTCCTAAATTAAATCTCTCCTTCCATATATTATTTATTTTATCTTTAATTACTTTTATTTCTACTCTACTTAATGGGACATCATATTCAATTTATCTTGCTTTAACTGCTTCTTTAGCCAACTTATCTACTTTTTCATTACCTACGATTCCTTTATGTGCTGGAATCCATGTGAATGGAATAATTATTATTTGTTGCTTTATACCATATAACAAATAATTAACTTCATCTAAAAGATCTTGACGGGTTTCAGATTTTCCACTTATAATACTTGTTAAAAAGTTTGAGTTGAGTTGAAGGTGGATAGAAATAAAACTTGGGTTCAGAATGTCTCATTTTGGGTTTTGTCTAAGCTTTCTACAAATGCTTGTTCAAATGAACCAGACTAAGGTTTTAATTTAACCTGGCTCAAAAACAGCATCACAGATGAGGACAAAATATAGACTTTATTGCATAAGTGTGAAATTTGCCTTTCAAATAATTGATTTCAGGTGCACCAATTACTTCTGTGACCACAACTAAGTTGAATCCAAAAGCTAGTCAGACCTGCTGCTTGTGCAACAGGTCTCATTTGAGCAATAAGCTCAGCCCTGAAATGTCAATCTAAAATTTTCCACAGTTAATAGTAGTTGGGGGGCTGGGAAAGTTACAAAGATATATAGTTAGTTCACCAATTTTGGACAAAATCCACTGGAGCGGGTGGAGTAAATGTGGGTCTGTAATTCAAAATTTGGTGTGAAAATATTCTCTTGATCAAAACTAAGCATTTCACCACCACAGTCCACTTCAGGGTTTTCTAGTCTACAGATATAACTCCCATGCCCTATTTTTCTTTATCACACCATGTAATTAAAAAAAAAAAAATACTGGAGAAATTAATTCTACATTTGTGCTCTAGACGACTTCAGACAGAGAGTAATTTAAATCTCATAAATGAACTGTGTAAACTGTAGATGTAGCTCTTTAGCTTGTAAAGTTGAACTGTTTTTGGCTCTAGAAGAGCATATCTGGGACGTTGTTGTGGTTTGTTTGACAACGCATCACTCTTCTTGCAAACATCTTCTACTCTCATTCTTTTTAAATAAGTCTTAGTCCAAATTTATAGACCTAAATGGCCGTTGGAATAAGTTCTCCACCCTCTGTGGTGTGTCAGATCATTTGTGGCTCCTCTTTATAAAACCGTAAATCTAGGCATGTGATTTCTGAGCAGCGGATCCACCCTGATGCAGCATCTATTCGGTGAGGGGAGTTTCATCTTAATGGGGGGCTAAACTTTTATACAAAGAATTTAAAGCTATGGGTTTTCTTTGGGAGTTACAGTGCAGCTTTAAAAGCAGATACTCTTAATTCTGTGCAAACATTTGAACGCTTATTTTCTTTTCATAATATTTTTTTTATTGCACATGCTTCTGCTCCTGCTGCTGGTTGGATTTAGAACAGAATTTGAACTTACATGTTGAAAAGATTAAGAAAAAGTCTAATCTTCATGGCAAATGGCAAAAGAATACCAATGTAGTGAATCAGTGTGAAGATTTGATAGGATTATCTGTTCTTTTTGGGAAAAATTTAGAAATAATGTCAAATATAGACTTTTACTTTTTTATGTTAATGACTTAAAATCAAAGATTTTATGTAAACCCGTTTATATACAGACGATGATTGCCAACTCCTCTGCTCCTTGAACCAACATGAAAACCCTTAAGTGATATATATATATATATGTGTGTGTGAAAAACATATAGCATTAACTCCTCTTAATGTAAACTATAGACTCATATGACTCATATTAAAAGAAAGATT
This sequence comes from Cyprinodon variegatus, assembly GCF_000732505.1. Taxonomy (NCBI): domain Eukaryota; kingdom Metazoa; phylum Chordata; class Actinopteri; order Cyprinodontiformes; family Cyprinodontidae; genus Cyprinodon; species Cyprinodon variegatus. The sequence continues at coordinate 418,937 of NW_015150562.1, forward strand.
TGCCAAATATTTTATTTAATTAGGGCTGAAACATTGAATTGGATTACTAGATTATTGAGATAATCGTCAACTATTTTAGTAATCGATTTAATTAACTGGAGTATAGAGACTAAAATGTGTCTTTAGCTGACAGAGAGACCAACTTAGAGCAAAACTGCCAAAAAAATTATATAAACATTTTTCTTTTAAGATAAAAAACAAATGTTTTTGTCTGTCAATGCTCTAACCAGAGCTCAAGTAGAAAAGGTTTACTTTCACCTGCTTTACTTTTGTTAAAAATTCTTCTTTCCGAAACTTTTGGCTGTCCGATAATTAATCGATTAATTGCAAAAATAATCAACAGATTAATCAATTTGCAATATAATCGTTAGGTGCAGCCCTAGATTTAATATTCTGCTAACTCTTCCGGTCTCAAAATGTTTTCCTATTTTTTTTCTTCTGTTATCTGAACAAATGTTACAATCCTTAATGGTTTAGTTGGGGACACAAGGTTGAGTTTTTGTTTTCTTGTTTTTCTTAAAATGAATCAATGACTTAATATCTTATTAATGAGGTTAGTGCATGTTTTACCCAGCACTGATGGCAGAACTGTAAGTCACTAGGTTAATGATATAAAAAATCTATGGCTGTATGACACAGTACCTGCCGGGAGCTTAACTCCTCACACGCAGGAATTTCATAATTTCTTGGTATTTAATCATTTATTTCAACCATTCTCCCTGAAGGGTGGGTCTATTATGCACGTATTTTAAAAAATACTTTCTCTGAGCTTTATTTTTGTAAAATTTTGAACCTGTATGGAGAAGTGAAAGTTTGCACAAATCAAATGACACTGACTTGCATTGACTGCATCCTTTTGATAAATGCTAATATATTTATTTGTCTTGACTGTTAATGTCAAAAGCTTGGAAAAACAAAACAATTAAAAAAATGTTTTCGTAAATACAGCTCCTAACAAGAATAACGGTGCTGCTTTGATGACAAAATTACTTTAAAAATGCATATAAAAGTTATATTTCACAAGCTTGTGGAAAATTCCACAAAAAAAACAAACTCATTTAAAGCAATAAAGGAACGGATGCTTTGGACTTGAATCTGACCCTTGCCTACTCTTTTAGGAGCCACCAAACCTCAAGGTTCAGCTGCCTTTTTCTGTGCGTGGTCAGAGTGGACGCACCCTTCCTGGGCAGAGGCCGAAGCAGTTGGCATGGAGTCCCAAACATCAGCCACCATAAAAGTCTAAAGCTCTCCTCAATGTCTTAAGTGCATTTGCAAAATCCTTCTTTTTGTCTTTACCAAAACAGTTTTTCTCTACATTAAGTCACTTTTTTACTCGTTTGCCTTCAGTTGGAGTAGAACTTCTCACATCACATCCTTTTTAGACAGTCCTGCTTCGTTTTTTTTTGGATAGCTACCAATCTGCTTACACACCACAGCAAAAATGATCACATTTTAATGTATTTAAGGGAGATAGATGAACAATGACACCAATGAATCTTAAAAAGATCCAGATAACGTACTTTGCACACTTGTTTTTAAGATAAATCCTCTCATGGAGAAAGAATTGCCTTTGTCTTTATCTGCAGCCCTCAGCGCGGAGAAGACTGCACATTCTGCTTTTCATTGTCTAATTAGAGAAACAGGGAGAGCTGAGAGTGTTCATCCCAGAAGTATTTCTCAAACAAACACTCTTCCAAATTACTTCACAGTTTTACAAGATATGCCTCACTGTTTTTTTCCTCTTCACTTCCACTAAAAGTCACATGTATAGTTCCCATAGCAGTTCAGTTTGGACAAAACATATTACACAAGTACAGATGTTATAAGTCAGACATAAACATAATATCACTGGTTTGGTTTAACAAAAACAACTTAATTTTTGATGACTGCTTGATTTAAAAAATGTTTTTTTTTATCACTTTGAATTTTTTTTTTTTTTTTACTTCTGAGTAGAAGATACCAAAATATAACAGGGTGGACAATTTATCTTCATCTTGGGTTTCCTTGTTTTTACAGTCTGGTCAAGATAGTCTCAACGTCCCTCTTGGGAACGAGAGTGCTGAGAACTGTTTTGGGTTGAATACCACAAGAGATAGGGAAGAAATGAGAATAAAAAGAAGGGTTATGTTGGGTCAGTGGTGACATCTAACCCCTTCTGTTGCAAACATCTCCTACAAACTCTCTTTTTGTTTTTGTTTGCACCACATTTCCGGCTGCAGAAGAACCTTCACTGCACTCTAGCTTACCCCTGCGTATAACATCCTGGACAGATTTTTCTTAACAATAACAAGCATAATCTTCTTACTGATCCCCAACTTTTATGAAAAACAAATACAATTTTTAGCCAAGAAAAGGAGCAAATAAGTAATTTTCCTCTTGTGCTAGACTGCAGCACAGTGGCAGGGAAAAAAGCAGGTCCAAATCTAATTTTAAACTTGCAACAGACTGTTTGCGGTATGTTTCTTCGTCCCAGTTGCATGCTTGTGGTGAAGACTTTTTTATTGTGCCCTTTATTGTAAACTCCTTCATTCACTTTTGTGTGTAAAACAGAAAAAGGCATGGCATGCACCCATGGCCCTTTATTAAGATTCCTACTGAGTTTCTGTGGTTTATAGCCCATTTAAGTAGAAAATACTAACACCAGGGGCGTTAACTTGAGCAAGAAGCTATGACTACGGTATCTTACAGATTAAAAAACATTTAGAATTTCTATGATGAATGATAAATAAATAGAATTGCACCTGTTTTTTGTTTCTATTGTTTTTATTTCTGCCTAGAAATAAATGAACCCCCTATGCCTGCATGTTAATGTTAAGAAAGACACGTCCATGTTCTAAAGCTCAGGAGGATGTAGAATATAAAAATATTTACTGCTCACCTGTCTGCTGTTGATCCCAAACTTTGATCGGCTCTGTTTGGGAGAGACAGAGAAACAGCATCATCAAATGGAACCACATGTTAGGCAGCAAAAAAATACCGTCTCCACTCCTTCTTTCCTCTCCCGATTTATTTTCTTTACAAAAAACAAATTTCCGTCTGCTTCCACCCACTGTTGTCTCCTCTGTCCCTCTGAATCTCACTGGTTTCCGACACCAGCCGGTTTCCACTCTCTAACTACACCCCTTTCTCTCCTCCTCGGGGATGTTTTAGGGATGCAGCAGAGATGAACGAAACAAATACATTCAGCTAAAGTTTATCACTTTCATAAAAGGTAATTTTCTTGTTTGATTTTATCCTGCAAACATGGATTTGTTGTTCCTGCTTTTGTCCGTTGGAACTTTCAGAGTAAAAATATTATAACTATGACAAACAGCAAGGATTGCTCACATTTTCCAAACCAGCTGTGAATCCACTGATATTTATGACATCTAGGATTAGAGATGGAGATTAAGAATCTAACCAAGCCTGGCTTACGAGTGCTTCTTATGAAATTTCATATTTCATATCATGTCAAAAGTATTTCTGCTGTTTTTTTAATCTCAACTAAAAATATCTTGTTTCACCTTGTCTAATATTGTAACTTTATATCGGAGACCAGCAAAAACTTATGTTGCGTCCCCCAAGGGTCCATTTTAACCCCCGCCTTTAATGTCTTCATACTACCCCTAACTCAGATTATAATAAGCTACCATACCATGCAGACAACCTACAAGCTGTACATTACAATGTCACCAGGTGTCTTTGAACTAATTCTGGGTAAATGCATGGAAGAAGTAAATTCATGGATGTAACAAGATGTTCTGCAGCTGAATCAAAACATAATTGAAGTAAAGTTAGCTCACAGCTTCCGTTAATACAATCAGACACCACCATTCAGGCTTGGAATCTTGGTGTAGTGATGGACTCAGATCTGGACCTTCAAAAGCACATAAAGACAATAACAAAGTCAGTCTTTTATCACCTAAAGCAGTGGGGCCACTGACCTAAAGAACATCTCCAGGATCCTAGGACTAATGTCTCAGCAGGTTCTTACTCAGCAGGTTGCACTGATTACTGCAACAGTGTCTTTAAAGGTCTGTTTAAAAAAAAAAAAAAAAAAGAATCAGACAGCTGCAGTTGATCTAAAACGCTGCTGCTCACATCCTCGAAACTGAGAAATTGAAGCACGCAGCCAAATTTCTTCCATATCTCAGAGAATGGACTTTGAAATAGATACATGAAGTTTGTCCATATATCAATTAATGGCTTAGCTCCAAAATATTTTATTTATCAACCACCCAGCATTGGAATGCACAGACTTTATAAAGAGGTTTAGGTAACATTTATTTGCTGTTTTTGCAGTTCAGCCCGATTGTATAGGTGGATTTCTTTTTAGCATAAATGGCCTATTTAAGGTCATGGCACAGTCTCTTTAAGTCACAACACTGTGTTTGCACTATAATAGCATAAAATAACAATTAGTACCAATATACTGTATTTGCACTGCAACAGATCATAGCCTGTCTTTGTAACTTTTAATTTTAATTTCCCTGATACAACTTTATTTGCACCTCCTGTTGTTTACTAAAGCTGATTTAACAAGTGATTTTGAGATCAGTAAAGTCCTATCTTATGATAGCTTATCTCTCTAATAGGCCATAAAAGAGAGGCAAATTGAAATTATTTCATGTCGAACCCCCAGAGGCAATGTGTTATTCATTAGTTGGTTAAAAAAGTCACTAGCAATTATGAGCAATCATTGGAGATGGTAATTTCCTCGTACTGTCTGCCAAGGAAATGCTTTTCTGCTGGACTGCACTGTAAGGACGGCAACATTAAAATGGTTAGACAGTTACATAGCAGTGATCTTTATTATATAACAAAGCAAAGTCCATGAAAAAATAAAATTGAAGTAATACTAAATCAGATGACTGTGAATTAGCAAAAATCAAGAGCCTTTTACACACATTGCAGTTACAGATTTAGCCACAAGATGTCGCTCAATATTCTCAGTTAATGCACAGTTCAAAGCAGGTACATTTTAAGGAAGTGAATAAAAGTGAATAAAAACAAATCCTTTGTATCTGTAAGCTCCTTCCTGATGCCACCTGGTCCCCCTTTCACATTAAACAGGCTTCATATGAATTCTGACAAATTTGACATGTTGGATTTGCAGTTGCTTTTGTTTTTCATATTTATAAAAAGGTTATTTAAATCTCATGACTTTGCAGTCTTTACAAGATATATTAAATTATCTTAAAGGCATAAAACAGAGAGAAAAGAGTGTAAAAATCCAGCCCTACATGTTTTTTCAGCTGCTGTTGTGTCTGCCTGTTAACAGTCAAATAGGCTTTAAAATGTGCAACGCTAAGGTGACAAAAAGAGAATTTCCACAAACTGAAACTAAACTGCTAAATTTAAGTTTTACTGTTTTAAAGGACAAAATACCTCCAGCTCGTTCTTAATATCAATAAAGCTGTTTCACCCCTGATTTTTACCAATCGAATACATATTCCAGATATTAAAAATTTTATTTTATAAAAACATTTTGATAATATGTTTGATAATTCTTCGTAGGTTGGATTTTAAAGTGAAATGGAACGGCGTTGGTTTCTAAAAAAATGTGAAACAGCCCTTTACTTGGCTAGCTTTACACCGTTTAGAAATATGCTAGCTAGCTAACAACTAGCTTAGCTGTTTGACTTTCTCTCAGTATAGAATTCCGTATATCTCATACAATAACACATATATTTACACGCCAGATAATCTGTTCTTGTCGGTGATACAAAAAAACCACTCTAACAAACAACGCATATCATTAGGTTTTTAATGTACTAGCTGGCATCGCTGGAATGTAGGCGGGGGTATAGCTCAGTGGTAGAGCATTTGACTGCAGATCAAGAGGTCTCCGGTTCAAATCCGGATGCCCCCTTTACTCTTTATATCGATTTTTTTCCTTCGCACTTTTTTTTATTATTAAGTTCATTATAATCATAAAGTATTCGCTTAAAAAGCATTAACATAAAAGTTATGTTAATCTGCCCCACTGATCTTATTAGTGGGGCAGGTTTATCCTGGTAAAATTCGGCTCATTCTTTCATGTTTATATAATTTTTCTTTTCTTTATAGTTCAGACAGTCAATCTACTGGGTATGGTTTCCTAACAAGCAAGGAAAAAGGTGTAGTTAGAAGTAGCCTCAAACAAAGGGAGCGGGCTTCACTCCCGCATCAATTCCAGGAGCAGTCAGCGAAACACACACACACTACAGTGAAAGTTGTAATATTTACATTTATTTCAAAAAGTATATATATATAATACAAAAACAATTTACAAAATACAGTATATACATTTTAAATATAAGTCATTTTCTTTAGCAGCTAGCTCATTTTTCCAACCAGGAAATAGTTTATTCTATAATATACAGAATAAAACTAGTGAGCTTTGATACATATAAAAAAAAACACCTTCAGATAAAAAACTGCTGGCATTCAGTGACAAAAAAAAAACATAATTTAATTTTATCCATCAGATTTAAGCTTTTCTTTCTAACATTGCATAGTTACTGAGATAAACAAGGCCACAGGAATTTATTCTCATAGTGTAAACATATAATTAGCTGCTAAACTGTGCATAAGAAGCTGTGTTAACAATAAAAAGGCACAGTTTAAAATGAGCCCGTCTCTGTTCAAGTTACATGCTTTTTGTGAAAGGACAACATTAGTCTAGTTAAGACCTTTAAATGCTGATAAATATCCCATCTCATTTATAAGTTTGTTGTTCTATTTTTGTTTTAAATAAAATTGGCAACAAGTCAAGCTCTAATGATACATCCAGGGTTGTCTGCTACTACTGGCACAAAAACCTGGAAATAAAGTGTTATTTGTTGTGGCTGGGGGGAGATCATTTTTGGCCTTCGGGGAACAATTCTATCTTAGCTTTTCTAACTGACCTTCAGCTCTGTCAGTAGATTTTCACAAATCTAAAATAGAAGCCATTTGCTTGATTATAATGATGAACAAATAGATTCTTCAAATTTTTTTATCACTAAGAAGAGAAATTGACCCCTCTGAAGCGTGCATATATAATTATTTAAATACATTCCACTTAAAGGAACTGTTTTGTTGTGATATTTATAATTTTGTAAACCAGACAGACATGTCTTTACATAGAACTCTTCTCCCTTATTTGTATTTCTGTGGAAGGTTTTGCACAATCGATGGGCTTAAGATCGATAAAAGTGGTTATTTTATGAATGCATCCTAATGGGATAGGGGTTGTTTTACCGGACTTTTATGCATTTCTCCTAAAAAGATGGAGCAGTGCAACATAGTTTAAGATTAAAAAAAGGAGAAAGTAAACATCAACTGACGCATTATCAACATACAAAGGCATAGATCAGTAAGAATTATATTTAAAAAAATAGCTCTAAAACCTCTAAGGTTTATGTTCGTGCTGAGGCTGAATCAAATCAGCTCTCCTTTGCAAAAACAAAGCCGGAGTGGCGAGTCGGCTTTGCTTCAGATTCTATTACACTGGCCCGAATTGCTGTAAATCATACTGACAATGCAGCCTCCTTAGCACAGATAGGGGGAGGCTCAGTTTTCTTTAAGAAGTTCGATCCACTCTAGGGAGCATCATTTTGCAACAACGTGCGCTTTCATCCAGTCCAAGCTGGCAGGAAGACTGCAAAAGCAGAAAGGGAAGAGGGTTTTAATATGCATCGTAAAAATAATCTGGTATTACTGGCTCAAACTGAGCTATGTACTCACCCTTCTCCAGTTAGAGCGCAGCAGGCTTGGACATGCCAGGAGTGTGTTGTGATGGAGTCGAGCGTGAGGCACTGAGAGATCTCCGCCGCTGTCATCGAGCCCTTTATGTCTTGCTTATTTGCCAGAACTAGAATGGCAGCATTTTGCAGGTCCTGCATCCAAAAAAGAGGAATGTTGTTTACTGATAGGGGATTTGATGAGGTCATGAACGTCTGCAAAAACCTCCAAAACATCAAGCAAAGAGCTGCCTCAGCGGAACTTTTGAAGATGCTGACTAAAAACAGCCTAAAAGACACTTCCTCATCACGTTGTGTCATGGGTTGATAGAACTTGTTCTGCTTACACAACGCTATTAGTCATACATGGAAAATGGGGGGTGTGTTTTAAACGTGAAAACGGCAGAGTACAAACTCGCTCCATCAACAAAAGAGTTTTACGTCAAGGCGTTGAAATACAAAGATAATAGCGATTTCAAAAGAAGTTATTTTTAAACACATTTGCACCTACCTGTTAAGGCATTAGAGTTAAGTTATGCATTAAAGTAGAGTGTAATTTCTAATAATAAGCTGAATTAGGGTTTAAAGTAAACAATACCTCATGAGCAAGCATTCTATGCAGCTCCTCTTTTGTTACAGTCAGCCTTTCACGGTCGGTGCTGTCCACAACCAGAATGACAATCTGAAAAGGCAACAGTTTACAGTATTTAACATCACATGTAGATGCAGTAACCTGTAAATTATTAAATGAAGCTGTAACTAAGTAGTCTGGAGGACCTCAGGCAGCTTTAACGCTTTCGTTTCCTGTCTCCAGTCCTAAATCAGACTGAGGAGATCTCTCAGTGTTGTGAAACGCATGAAAGGTACCTCTGTGTTGCAGTAGTAGGAGTACCAGCTGGCCCTCAGACTCTCCTGTCCCCCGATGTCCCAAACCATGAAGTGAGTGTTGCGGACAATGATCTCCTCAACGTTGCTGCCAATGGTGGGTGACGTGTGGACGGCCTCTTTTGTCAGACTAGAAGTATTGGTGAAGGAAAAACACTTTTAAACTAAGTCCAATAAAAATCTTTATAAATAGAATTAGTATAAAGAAGTAAGCTCACTTACTACTGGTAGAGGATTGTTGTTTTCCCAGCATTATCCAAACCCACTATGATAACTTTGTGTTCTGCAAAGAAAACAAACAAACCCAAACATTTGTTCAATTTGCCCAATAATAATAACAAGAACAACAGTAATAATAATAACAATAAAAACTTCAAGTGAAGTTCAGGAAACTCATATCCACAAAAAAACTGACAAGTACTTTTAAACTCAATGGAAAAATACAGGTAATCATATATGATATAAAGGTAAGACAGAATTAAATTGAAAGTGTTTATTTTTACCTTTGTCTCCGAACACAGACATCATCTTGGTCAACAGGAACCCCATGTTCAATAGGTGAGTAAACACTGAATACAAAACAAATCCTGAAGACGATTAACTTCAGTTTCTATCAACACTTTACTGACAGACAGACCTGCGTTTTGACATATTATACCAGTTTCTGCTTCTCTTTCTGCGTAAGTGGGAGGCGCCTCTCAAGAGTCCTCGGTGTTTCACTGTAGTGGTGCATTCAATTACAGTGGGAAATATCAGAACACAAACAGGTGGGGAAAAATATTGACACTGTAAGATCGTCACCAGGTATGATAGCCCAGATTTTAAACTTATTTAGATAAACAGTCTCAACAACAAAGGCGTAGCCAGAAAATTTTTATAAGGATGGCCAGGCAATAACCAATGTACACTGAGGGGTGGCCGAAAGTAGAAAGGAACCAAAACTTAGTGTCAATCTACACTGTTCCAACAGGAAAATTAACAAGCAAAACATCCATATTTTCTAAATAACAACTAACTATACTTTCCTACATCCTTTGCTGACAAATAGATATTTAAACATCCGTTATTTCTAAATAAAAGGTATAGTGGATAAAATTATTTCAGTTTTGAGTTCTGGGGTGTAAATCTTTTCCATTGTCATTACTTACCTATTTGTATCAATAAACATTCTGCATGAAATTAAAAGTACAAAATACAAGTACTAATATCTACATAAATTGATTATTTGATAAGTTTTTCTTAAAATTCTTATTTATCTATGATTTCACTGAAGACTCCTATAGAAGACTAGCGCAAACACATTTTTCCTTACCCCATAAAACACAAAATCTAGCTCTGAAAAGAGCATGAATTCTGTACTTATCATCTTTGATGTTAGTATATTGATAAGTATAATTAAACAAAAAATTAAAAATGTTTTGAATATTCCACTTGAGAGTATTACCGATGCCACTATCTGTTTTAGAGGGAAAAAAAATGGTAGCAGTGGCCACAGGGGTCGCCAATGATAGGCTAAGGGTGACCATGGCCCCCCATCTAGCTCCGCCCCTGCTCAACAACATGTTTGCACATAAACAGATTAATTTACTTGCTAAATAATATATAAAATAGATTAGGAGCTAAAAAGATCCAAAATATGACAAAAACTTTTTATTAAATCTAGAACCGTTACTTAAAGAGTGAGGGCGTATAAACTTTACAAATGGCTTACAAACTTCTCATTTATGAAAATGTGGCTTTTTCTTTTTATCACCATGGGAAAAGAATAAAAATTACGACAAATTATCTTCAATCTTGGTGTAGTGTATATGAATACATTTTCTTTAAAATTATAGATTTATACACAATTTACCATATTATTTTTTTTATTTACAGCGGCATCATTAATGGTTGTGAAATGAAAAAAATATAAATGTAACACCTCTCATACTATTACTATTGTTACTATTACTGTCTTATAATTGTATAGATATCTTTCACTCTCTGAAATGTTTCTTTAAAGAAGAGCTCATGTTTGATACCAACTAATGTAAATAATAATGATAAAAAGTTTAATATTTTCCACCTAATGTAACGCACCTGAAGATTTTCTACTGCGATTCAAAATATCCGACTATAGGTGGGTCCCTGAAAGCATCTCTGCCGTATCTCTCTGTGGCTCCGACAACAAACGAAAGCTGACGATGAGATGACGTAGGGAGAATTCCAGCCCATAAATGGAAGAGGAAGTAAAACCGTTCCCCCCTCCCTGCCTGTGAATTTAATAATCGTCGCCAAGGGCCAAACAGAAAGCAAAAACATCAAAAAGAAATCCCCGGACACTTCTTCACACTCCTGGTATTTCCAAGAAATTACCAAAGCAATTCCCATATGTGTTTTTATCAACGTGTAACTGATACCAACCCAAGGTTATAACGTTTTATGGTTTAGTCTAATTTAAAATAACTAAATTTCCAAAAAGTTCATTGTAAAATGTTATTTTACTGTAATAATGATTAGTTTTATCTAAGGGTTAGAATTAGAGATGATTGACAGCAACTGGCATAAAATAAATGATGTTTTTTATATTTGCATAATGTTTTTAAAGCTACTATTGATTATCATAATATAAATATTTACATTTTGGTATTATAGAATCACAACCTCCATCCCACCTGGGATTTTTATCACAGCTTTTTTTCTTTAATATTGGGACTTGAAAGGAAATAGAACATTGTTTAGTTAATTTCCCTTTTTGTGGTGCGCATTTGAATCCACCCCTTTTGAGTCAATCCAGGACCATTATACAATCTTTGGAAAGTTATAGCAAAATCTTTTGAGTAATTTCTCTTTACAAGCTTAATCCAAACTTCTTTACCCTCACTTCTTGGCAAACATGCTTTAACTCCCTTTGATCAAAGGATGAATCTCCATTAATATATTTTTTTAATCCTTACCTCAGGATTGAATAGGCCATTTTACCACCTGAATACTTACCTGATCTAAACTCTCCCGTTGTAGCTCTGGCTCTATGCTAAGCATTGCTGTCCAAATCCCCTAAGGGCTTCAGCAGGTTTTCAGCTACAGCTCTAAATTCTTGGTTACTGCTGTAGAAAAGAATCCAGTGAATCTTGCTTTCAGTGACATTTTTCAGAAAAGTCCTCACATGATCTGGGTGGTTTTCTATATAGGCTAGAATGCTGGAAATGGAGTAGGGAACCTTGATGTTTCCTGTGTCCCTATATGACTTTTACCTATCTTCACCCAGAACTTTCTAATGTTTTTTCCCTCCACCAATTCAACACCTATATATATTTATATATATATATATATATATATATATATATGTATATATAGTCTTGAGAGGTTCTCCCACCTGAGCTGGTGATCTTTGCAGCTCCTCCAGAGTAACAATGGGCTTCTTAGCCTGCTTCTCTGTTTAGATGGACAGTCATTTCATGGCAGGTTTATATTTGATTCAGCCGTTCTAATAATAATTGAACTTTATTGATCTCACACTGGAAATATTTACCTCTGCATTTAACCCACCCCCTTTGAGAGCAGTGGGCTGCCACTGTGCAGAGCCAGGAGAGCAGTGTGGGGTTAAGGGTCTTGCTCAGGGACCCAGAGTGGAGGCTGTGGGGATCAAAGATTTGAGATCTTCAAAGCTTCACACACCATATTATGACTTCATCACTGATGTTTCTGCTGTGTTTTGTTGCCCTTGACATTATTTGTTCACCCAGGTTATTTTCAACAGAATCGTTTAGATTTACATGCCAGTTTCTCTGCTTCTGTCTCCTTGAACCCCAGTCGGCCTCGGCAGATGGCAGCTCACACTGAGCCTTGTTCTGTTGGAGGTTTCTTCCTGTTAAAAGGGAGTTTTTCCTCTCCACTGTCGCTACAAGCATGTTTAGTGTGAGGGATTGCCTTTGAGTCAATGAGTTGATGCAATCAACTGGTTTTCCTTAGATAGAAAACTTTGAATCAATTTGACTTTATGAACTGTGCACTGTAAAGTGCCTTGAGATGAGATGTGTTGTAAATTGGCGCTATATAAATAAACTGAATTGAATTTGTGTTGGTCTATCACCTAATAACCAAATAAAATATATAGTTTGTTGTTCTAATGTGATTTAAAAAAGGAATCCCCCGAATTCAAGAGGCAGGAATATATAATTTTTTTTTTTTTTAATATAGATTTATAAAATATAGTTAGATGGTAGGACTTGTTCAGAAACAAACAAGAAATATTCTGTTTCCCTTTTGGGTATCTGCTGTTTGGCTCCTTTGACTCAATTATGTGAGGCTCACGTTTCACTCTTAAACCACAATATTGCGTTATTCAGCTCTGCAATGTTATTCAAATTGAAAAAGGCAATGCAAAGAAGCAAAAACCACATCCTGCATATAGAATGTTCTTATCTGCTTGAAAGTATCGCCTTGCGTAATGGTGAACCAGGGGAAACTTTATTTTCTTGGGTGAATACCTTTTGTGAGCAAAAATGTCACGCACATTTCTCTTCAGGCAGTCTGAACTTTGTTTTGTATGTCTGTATCCAGCAAAAGTCCTCTACAAGTGTGAGATACACCACCAGTATTATGCTTAAATATTTTAAGGACAACTCCACAGTTACATTTCATAATAAGAAAGAGACAATGTGACATTTTTAAATGAAATTTTTAATTAAAATACGAGTTTATCCACAGATTAAAAATGAAAGGCAGAAAAAGCAAAATGTAGCTACAATCAGGCACCAATGATACATGTTTTCTTATCATTTTAACAATTGCGATAATGCAACAATAACATTATTTACTGATCATTAATATTTATTTATTTAACCGAAGACAGAGGCGGGCTAAAGCAGCCCGCTGAAGACATTCATGGATTCTCCATTATAGATAACTTAATAAAGACCAAAGGTGATCCTACCCCAACCTCCCCATACGATACTCCTCCTATTACCTCACAGAAACTGGAAAAAAAAATTGCAAATGTTCACAGGAAAAATAAAAACAAAAGAACCCCATATCAGACAGAAATCAGGAAGAAAGAAGAGAGTTGTTTTTAATGTCAGAAAAGCTTGCAATTCAAGTGGAAGCTGAGAGAGGTTAACTTCACAAAAAACAAAACAAAAAACAAAAAAAACACTTTTTATATGAGCTTTAGCCCTGAATGCAGTCTGGTAAGATGGTGCAAACTAAACAAAATGAGAGACGTGCTGCAGAGCAGCCAGGAGAGACACACACAGAGACAAGGACAAGGTATGAAAACAAGTGGAACAAGAGTTAAGACATCCCACCCGCTGGTGGACATGGCTTGGCAAGACATTCCGGCACTTGTGATTGTAGGTTTCTTGAAATAAAGGTGTTTTGGGGTGAGATCGACTAAGGCAGGACGTCTCATTCTCACGACTGTAGTTGTTGTAGCTCTGAGTGCTGCTGTGAAGCTGCACCGCAGTGTGAATACTGAAAGCTGAACCAGCTCAGGGAAGAAGTAAACATCTTTGTTGTGATCTAGCTGTCATGATTGTATTGACAAAAGATATATTTTTTTTGATTAAAAAAAATGTATCTTTGACTTTGACTCCTCTACCAGCTTTTTAAGGTCTGGGTGATAAGAGAGAGGCGGTGAGCGACTCACAACTTCTGGATCCCAGTATAGGAGGGAATCCTGGAAGTGAAAAGCTGTGAGTGAGAAAAATGTAAAGAGAAACCCCCGACAATATACATATGTGGGAAAAGTGACATTAGACCCTGTTTAAGACTGCAGAGGACAGACATGACAGACCACAGCCCTACCAGCCTTCACACTCTACTACTGAAGGAGAGATCGGGTCAGACAGACCTTTTTTAGCTGTCAATATAGAAACTCATGATATTCATGCATCATTGACAAAAAGAAAAAAAAAAACAGATCTATATTTTTTTTCTAAACATAAATCATTGGATCTGCAAGAACTTGATGAGAGTGGTATCTGGCAGTTGACGTATATCTTTACATTTTACTGGGATGTAAACACATTTTTGTAAGTCTGACAGGTGTGGCCCCAAACCCACACTTCAGCTCCTTTACAAGCAGAATCCTTCCCCTCCTGCTGTCCTCAGTCTGCATCCTCCTAGTCTCTGTGGTGAGCATTCAGCGGATGTAAACATCCTTCCCCCAGTCCTCCTGGTTCTTGTTACGGCTCATGTTGGACCCTGTCTCCACAGGGTCCTGGCAGTAGCGCTCCCTCAGCTTGGCCCTTCCGTGCGGCTGCGAATGTCTCGGCATCGAAGGGTGGTTGAGGTTTTCCTGGTCTGGTTCAGCACCTTCATCTTCCCAAGAGGCCTGTCGGCCGTGATGCTGCGCCAGGTGGAGACGGCTGCCTCCACTACCTCGGTACGGGTCGGGTTCCTCATAAGGGTCAGTCTCAATGTCCATGCAGGAGTCCCCGGCCTCGGTGTAGGCCGAGTCTCGGCTGCCCTGGGTCTCAGAGTCGAAGGTGTCTTGCCGGGACAGGGCTCTCCCGCTACCCGCTCGTAGCTGGCTACGAGACGAGCGCAGGTAAGCCTGCTGCTGGTGCTGCTGCTGCTGAGGCTTTCCACCCAGGTCGGTCTCATAATCGTGAAGAGTGCTGCTTCCACCGCATTCTGTCAGACCCCCCTCACGCTTCTGCTCACCGTGAACCAGGTATGGACTCTGCAGTCAGTCACACCCATGCCACACAAAAAAAAGACATGCAGAGGCACAGACAGCAAACCAAACTGTGAGTCATGGGCCAGCAGGGTTAGCAACATAAGCATCACCTGTGACATTAAAACATTAGTTTCCTACTCTCACACATTTTCAAAGCCTTGCAAAAGTATTTCATATTGATTTTTTCTTATTTGATCAGATTGCAACAACAAAATTCAATTTATTCCATTTGGATTTAATGTGACAAAGCAACACAAAGGAGCTCATCATTGCAAAGTAAAGAAAACATGACATGATTTCCAGTTCCGATTAAAAATGATAAATCTGTTCAATCTAGAACCTGAAAAAAACTAGAAGCTGAAACTACAGCAAGAAGTTATTTTGCTAGATTAGTGACATAGGGCTGAGGAATACACACCCACACTTTGCAACAGAAATCTAAAATCCTGTATTATTTATAACTTATTATCACATACTATCCAAATGAAAAACATTGACTTTTGTGTGTAAATAATTTCGCAAGGTACTGTCAGTTTGTAGTACTTATGTACATGCACTAATATTTTTAACACATACAATTAGTTGCATAGATTAAGTTTGCTGGTTACTTACCCTATTCAACAAGTAGATCAGAATATTTACCAATACAACACTGCTATCTGCTGGCTGATTAATATCATAGCAACATTAGCACTGACACCTCCTGGTTCTGATCAAGGCCTATTTTGAATCATATGATTGGATTAATAAAAAAAAAATCCATATTAAGGTTTCGTCTTGTTGTCTTTGGTTAATGTTATTGCCTTTATGAGGCGTTACATGACCATGCAGTAGCTAAGCTCTCAAGCCACAGGTCATTATAGTTAATGAGTAGCCAGCAGTGATTGAAAACTGATTAGTCCTTTGCTGTTACTCCAAATAACAGATCTACAGGACTGGTCAGAGTGTTAGAGACGGCCTCCACCAAACCGAGCCCTTTCTCTTTGAAGAGGCGGATATGACTTGCTGTTTTCAGGGCCGGTACCATGGCAACACGGAGGAGGACAGCAAAGTAGTTTCTCCTCTTGGAGAGGAAGAGGAGCTGGAGGAACGAAGCCACGGAGCTAACGGAGGGCGGGGTTAGGGCAGCAGATATCATCTTACTAATGAAAAGGCCATCGAGGGCAGCGGGACCTGGACCAGACAGCTTCACAGTTTTAAAGGCTACGTCGTTTAATCTAACAGTTCATATGTGAGAAATTCACTCCTTACTCCAACACTTGTATAACGCAGCTGTCCTGTGTTTTTATATACAGAATAAACAGGGTTTCTCTGCACTCCTCCTTCATGTTTACAGAGCTCAGGTTTAGTCCCCCCCTCCCCCTCCCAAATCACGTTCTTGCTCTTGGACTTCAGACAGCATGCTCTTCCTCTTTCCCCTCGCTGGCCACAGCACCGTCCATGTCAGGCCACAGATCCATATTCCTGCGCAGAGAGGTTAGCACTTGTACCTGCAGGTTGGAGACGGGCTCAGGAGAGGCAGCCAGGGCGGCTGTGGCCATGGTGCGGTTCAGAAGAGGGTTTGGAGGGTTGCTGCTGGGCGGGTGTGTCGCCTTCCAGTAGGCCTCCAGGTAGTCTGCAAGGTGTTCACATGCGTCTTCCAACTGGTTCTCATCCAGGATGATGTCAAACAGTTCCTGCACAGGTCATGAAGGATAACATTGGAGCTA
Source organism: Cyprinodon variegatus (assembly GCF_000732505.1). Lineage (NCBI taxonomy): Eukaryota > Metazoa > Chordata > Actinopteri > Cyprinodontiformes > Cyprinodontidae > Cyprinodon > Cyprinodon variegatus. The sequence continues at coordinate 435,877 of NW_015150562.1, forward strand.
TTTAGCCACAAATATTAAGCACAATGATCCCTGAACAAACACGAAAACTTTAAGAATCCTGATATAATTGGATTTTGTGTGGATTAAAAAAGAAATCAAGGCTGAACTCACAGGAGGACACTGGGCCAGCTTGTCAGCTGCAACCATCTGCACATTTAGATGTTTGGCCTGGGATTTCCCTCTGGATTTAATGAGCCTCTGGAGAACCTGCAATAATATGGTAAAAAATCAAACAAAAACAAAAACACACCAATTAAATCCCCAACCAAACTCCTAAAATTTCTAAAGAAGGAGCTGAGTTAAGTGGAGGTGATCGGCTAACGAAAGTGCTGTGATGTTCAACAGTAAATTTCAAGAATCATCTAAAAATGCATGGAAAACTTAAAAAAAAAACATTAAACAAATACAAGCAAACATCAAAATTAACAAATACTATTAAGTAGCAGATATACCCCTTTACATGGGAAAGTTTACACTGTCAGTAATGTGACCACTTTTAGCTGAAAGCAGAAATGTACATACATTCTGTACTAAAATACTATTTCAGTATTTTCCACATTATGTTTTTCTCCTTATAAAGTTTTAGACTCAGAGTTAAAAAAACAAGGAGGAAAGACCCCCTTAGGCCCTTTTTGCACAATCTTATTATACCTCAAATTTATATTTATCTTACCTTTCTCTGTTCATTGTGTCTCTATTATTTTACACTCTTTCTTCAATTTTTTAGATAATGATTTATTTGTGATTCAAAAGTCTGCATCTAGTTTATTCTAAACTCTTATGGTACACGGTGGTTAGTACTGAGCAATGTTTCCCATAGTGATACTGGGTTGATAACTTAGTATACGTTGATTAATTGGTTATTGGTTTTTAGGTTTTTATATTTAATTTAGTAAAGCAATGAAAAATAGCTATTTTCCATTTCTCTATATTTTGTAACAAAATGCGTGGGAAAAATGTATTTCTCGTATTTTCAGCGTTGGTTGAAAAACTAATGATGCTCTTATACAAAATGATACAGAAAAAAACGTATTGATCTAATTGATTTATAGTTTATGTTGAATGTTTTATGCGCTGTATAGGTGTTCTTATGTGCTCAGAATGTGCCAGCAGTGAACTACTGTGCATGCGCCCAGCTTAGAGGGAAAATTGGTGAGTTACAAAAATCTGGAAGAACACATGGATGATGCAACTTCGTCACTGCTGGCTCATGCCCCCTCGAGTATAAAACAGGATTTAAGTTTTCCCTAACTTAGTTAAAATTGTTTTTATAGCCACACCCTTCAATTTTGGAATAATCAGACCTGCACATGTCTTTATTCTTGATAACATTTGTAAACTCATCTGACTTTAAGTTACTTTTGAAGTAATGCTTCCTCCTTAAGGAGCTTTTTTAATACTTTTCAATGCAGGTTTTGTTTTATTGTGAATAATTAAACTCTCTTACATTTGTACATATCTGCTTTCAGCTGTACAAATTTATCCTCTAAAGCTAAAACCATCTCTGACCAGCTGTAAGCCTGAATCACTTAAAATTTCAGACTGTCCTGCCACACTGTAGTCACTATAAACAGAGGTCACTCAAATAATAGCTTGACATTAAATACAGTAGAGAAAAACAGCAAATCTCACCTTTGGTGAGGCTATTTTGATATAAACAATTATGGGAGCCAGGGAGGTCTTGGCCAGCTGAGAGGGATGATTGATGGTGTCTGCATCCAAAGCAACAAGCTGGAGGGTGCGGGCCAGCTCAAATATACGTTCAATCTCACTCTGCACCTCAGCTGAGTCCAGGAAGCAGAAACAAAAACGACATAAATAAAACAACATATAAATATTTGATTTTCTTTGAAGACAAGCATCTTGGCTAAAGGAGACAACGTTTCTCTAACTTGTGCAAAACTACACAACTAAGATGTTAGTGGCTACCATGCATGTTGAATTATTTGCGGATATAAAAGAAAATTCCAGCCACATAAATCAGTTTGGACCACAGTTTCAGTTCCATTTATGCTAAGCTAAATGGAGCACTGCAGCATCCTCATTAATTTGCCCCCTTCAGATATTTGACCTTTTTATACCTTTTTTTTGGCTCATTACCTATTCAGGTCTGTGATGGAAGGAGGCACTTAGAAATGAGATGCCTGTGGTACTTTGAGTAGCTTGCAATAAGGCGATATTTATCACTACTTCACTAAGACAGAAACATGAAAAAAAAAAAGAAAACCATGAAACGTCAGATTTTGTTTCAAAGTACAGGCAAGGCGGTAGCTATTCTATGTTGGATCATTCAACACTGTGGATGGCTTGTGTTTTATGTTTTCATTGTTCCTCAGTAAGAACTCAGAACTTAACTTTTCGACCAGAGTTCTAGTTTTGAATTAAAAAGATTAAAGAAAAGAACAAATTGAATTAACCCTTGGCCTACATAGTCAAAACTCAAGCGGCAGAGGGAGATAACAGAGGCTAAGAGATGCTGCGAGCAAACATTACAGCCCCTCCCGACGGGGCTGAAGCTGGAGGCCAGACGGGGTCTCTGCATGCTGATAGGAAGTTTGGACCTTAGGTCATATGAATGGAGAGCAGGCAGAGCTTTGCTTAATTTCAGCAAAGACTGTTATTTCATACTTCTTATTAACTAACTCCCTCACCATGAGCTAATAAAAGACTGCAGCCTTTTAAATAGTGGCAGAAGCTGCATTATTTTAATGCTTCTCTCTCCTCATCCTAAAGCAGTGGAAGCTTTTTGGTCTCTCAGTTGATCACTTCCTGTTTGAGGTTTTTATAATTCTGTTCTTTTTGTTCCTGACAACAGGCTGTCACAAAGAATTATGAGGAACAGAGAAACTGACAGGCAAGCAGACAGGCAGACAGGCGAAGATGAAAATAAGCATATTATGAAAATAGTTAGAAAAAAAAAGTTAGGGGGAGAGGGGCTTCATTGTTTTGCTGCGAGGGGAGCAATACGTACCCAGTACGTCTGAATCAAAAGACAGAAGAGGAGGAGGAGTAGGATGGGTGGTGGGAGAGGAGGATGGGCGCAGGGCAGAAAAGACAGCATGAAAAGAGAGAGGATGCAAGATCAGAGCTGGAATAAAAGCTTGTAGGTCTATTGATGAAATACAATGACGTCTAAAGTTTCCGCTGTTTTACTGTCTAACTACATCTGCAGCCAGGAAGTCCTGATATGTGTCAAATGAAAGAAAATATTCCCTAAAATGTTTATGCCCACCATGCTTAAGTCAAAACCAGTGGTTGACATTGATGAGCATCTTTACAGAAGCATCAAAGACCATTTCCCACTACTCTGTATATATATATAGATATATATATATCTATACATATATATTCAATTGCATTTTGCACCATATTATTTTTGCACTACACTGACTTTTTTCATATTAATGCCCCTTTGCACCATTTTCTTCAAACTGTTTTCTTTTTCTCCTACATTGTTACATGCTGATCACTGTTCCAAAAAAGTAAAAAAAAAACAAAAAAAAAAACAATCCACTGGACTTTTTTTTTCTTTCCATGTTTCAAGATGTTTCGCTTCCCTCCCAGGAAGCTTTTTCACTTCAAAATGGCAGAATTAGAGTTGAGTCCCATGCTTTATAGAGTAGCCCAACCAAGGCTTGTCTTGGCTTAGAAAACATGCAAATTGAACCACAAGAACAGGTCCACCCCTTAGTAACGGGGAGTCGTTGAGGTCTTTGTTAGCCTGCAATACCCGATACTGGTTTATGCGTCTGAAAAGGGGGATTCGTTAGGGGCATAAGGGGCGGGCCTGTTCTCCCGGATCAATTTGCATGTTTTCTAAGCCATAACAAGGCTTTGTTGGGCTACTCTATAAAGCTTGATACTCAACGTTAATCCAGATATATTGTATTGAAAAAGCTTCCTGGATGGGAATGTCTTCAGACTTGTAAAACAAAGTCCAGTTGTTTGTTTTTCTTTAGTGGAATGACCATGACCTGGATGTCTGAGCATCTTCACCAGCCTTCTAATCACTGCGGAACATTATCTTTCTCCAACTGCAATACCATTACACTGTTGTAAGCTGTATGTAACGACATCTTGTATGTTATACACTCTGTGCATACAAAATAACAATAAAGTTTATCTAAGTCTCTAAGTCAAGCACGGTAAAAGATGCACATTTTTAGAGTGTTGAAACATACATTTTCATAGCCAATTTCGGTAAGTGCATTTCTTTTTCATTTTTAGGTTCTTTTCACAGTCTATTCTATATTTTTATTATATTTTTTATGTAGATTCTTGTTGTTTTTTTTGTATCCGATTGTTTTTAGTGTGTAGTGATGAATAGACCTGTGTGCTTCCATTAGCCGGCAATGCTAACATTTTTTACTTACTATAGCTAGGATTTCTTTTAACAAAGAATAAATAAAAACACAAACAAATATTCATTTAATTTAAAATTGTTATTCATTTTACATTTTATGGTCACCTTTGCCTACTTTTTTCTTGAATCAAAATAAGATTAAATCAAACTGCAACAGGAGTGAAAGAACTTGAGCTTAACTCAGAAAAGGTGTAATTATGAGATTTGTATTTATTTTTTTATCTTAGATAGCAGAAATTCTTTTCAAAGCAAATAGTTTGTTTTGTTTATTGTTAAATAGTATAAAATCAGTCTCTATTCCTACAATATTTAAACCAGCAAACAATCTACCTTAGAGTTGAGTCTTTTTTCTTATGTAAATAAAAACCCAGATGTGAATCATGGATGATGAAAGATGCTCAGCAATGAAACGCGATGGATAGATATTTTTTCTGTTGTGATATATTCTCTACACCACATCATGTCACTTTCAGAGAGAAACCCTGTATTTTTGTTATATTGTCTGATTGTGTCTGACTCTTAGAGCAGGCTGTCTCACCCAGGCTGGAGCGGGTACTCGAGCGCTCAATGATGGTGTGTTTGCTGGGGTTATTGAGGACTGAACGTTTGGCCAGAGAGATGTCTGCTGTCACACGTGTAATGGATATCCTGACAATGAAAAAAACAAAACAAAAAAACACACAGCTTAAAAGAAATTGTGATTTTTTTGGAGTTACAGGTCATAATTTATTTTTGCACCTCCTACCTGCCCTCAAACTTGTGCTTCAGAAAGTCAAAGAGAGCTTTTTGCATCATATCTGTGACCTAGAAAGCAAAATCAGACATGACGATTACAAAAAAACATTAAATTAAGGCTGAAATGTGCTTCTTTTCTCCCCGTTACCTCATAGCCTTTTAGTGAGGGTCCAACGAGGATGATGGGCCTCATGGAAGGAACCACGTCGTAGGGAGGAACATGCTCCATCTGAGCCAAGGAAGGAGAACATCCAAATGGTCAGAATGAAAGCTCAAGCAACGTTACACTCACACATAAATCCTTCTCCTCCTTATGTGAGAGGTCAGAGTGATGGATGGCTGGTCTAAGACGATGGAGTCCATTTGTTTTATTAACTGTCTGAGTGTTCAGAGGGAGGGATTGATTTTTGAACTCAAAGCGCTGCCCTTTATTTCCCTGGCTCCATAATTAATGTGTCCATAATTAAACCAGACGCCAGCGTGTGTGTCAGGAGAGCCCTGGTGACCGCGCCGCAGCTTCAAACAGCCGTCTGAGAGCTGCTTCACACTTCCCTCTTTCTGTTATAGATGGGAACAGTTGCTGCAGACATATTACATTACTAATTGCTACTACGGTCATGTAAAAATACATATATGGGGACATCCTGTTAAGTATTCATTTCTCAATTAACAAATGCACACATGTGGATGTGTAATCTTATGTTTTATTTATCTATGAAAAAAAAAACAGAAATAAGCTTTGCTGTTCTCATTGATCAGGATATATCACTAAACGTGTGTTTTTCTAGCTGATAAAATGGTCACAGTTGTTCTTTATCTAAAAAAAAACAAGGGTTTGATTTTTTTAGCTGAAATAACCTCATTAAGGAAATATAAAATGCAGTCTAATTTGTTTCAGTTTTTGCAAGTGATCATCTTATTGGTGCTAAAATATAAAATCCCACATGTAGATACAACTTGCAGTAAACCCTGTAGTCTAGGGAGCTTTTAATGCCTAAATGTTTCATAACTAAGTTAAGGTCTCCTAATCCTTTTATGCTGCCTAGACCTTAATGGAGAGCATTATATTAATTTGCCCAAATGTGATCTAAAAATCCACAATCCATGATTAGATGGACTCAGCTCATAAGAAGAAACACTAAAAGAGTTTAGGAAGCTTATTTGCTTATGGCCAGGCTAATGCCATTAACGTTTTATCAAACAACTGGAGAACTTTGTACTGCTCTCTAAATGCTTTTAATTACAAGCAACCATTCACTGTGCTAATATTTAACACCGCGGATAGAATCAACCACTTATGCCTAAAATAGTGAGCGCAAAACATAGCAATATAGTTCAAGCAACTGAAATAAACTAAAAGCTAAAATAAAGGAAAATTCTTAAAACTTCTTTTAGGAATAAAACTGAAAGACAAACATGTATGATCGCACACAGAAAATCCACATTCCAAGTAGGGAATCTATCCATATTTCTTAATGATGATTTTCAATTGGATGATTGTTTTTTTTGTTGTTGTTTTTTTTTTTTTTTTACAATTTCTCTTCTAATCTAGAGTTATTTTGAAATTAATATATTTTTTGTTGTTTAAATCCATCTCCTTTTCTTCAGTACCTAGTTTTAGGTTTTTACTTGTCTTGAATCAGCTTCTGCTTAAGGTTTTTATAAACAGTCATCAGTTAAGAGCTTGTATTAATAGTATATATAAATGCAATCATCACTTCTCTACAGAAGACAATTTAATTTCTGTAAAAACATTGAGCTGCCTTTTATTCTTTGAGAATGATGAAACTGGAAACGATTCTCTTTTTGGATTTGTATTCCTGGTGTGCCCACTTCTCTGTGTGTGCTGGTATAACACTTCAGGCATCAGAAAGCAATGGAGCGACCTGTTCAAACATTACATTACATAAAGCTGAACAACGGAAGCTCGGTTCACCTCATTTCTATTTACCAGAGCCAAAAATACGCTGTGTAAAAATGTCCAAATGGTTGTGTCAATAAAGGGGGCAAAGCTGTTGAGCTGAAAACATCAGCTCTACTGCTTCAGTACGACTAAAGCAGGAATAGAGCACAATTTAGAGCTCTGAGCAACTTGACTGATAGTATACAGCATACTGACCAAGATATGTTAAATAGAAAAACAGAAAATTTCCAGGATATATAGAAAATATTAATACTAATAGAATTATAAAATTATTAAATTTTGAATAATTTCTTAACCAAAACAATTCTAATCTTAACCGACAGATGTGCACCTGCAGCTGCACTTGTTTATCATGGTGAAGAGAGAGCTGAGCTGTAAGGCAAAGCTCTGTATTTATCTGTCGGCATACGTTCCTACACTCACCTGTGGTCATGAAATCTGGGTCATGACCGAAAAGGTGATACATAAGTGAGCTCCCTCTGCAGAGTGAGGAGAGAGACTCAGAGTAGAGCTGCTGCTTCTGCACATCGAGGGGAGTCAGTTGAGGTGGCTGAGGGACCATGTCTCTCTGCTGGAAAAGGAACACCACTGGCTTCCCCGCAGAGGACACGAGGGAAGTGTCAGGGCAGTCAGAATTCTGGGACGCCCCGATTGAGCTCCGATCTCGGATTAGCGGAAGACGATGCTTAAGATGACAAGGTGGAATAAATCTCCTGCTTCAGTCTCCTTCTGCAGGATGCATTTTAAACTCACACTACTTCTAACATATTATTAAGCCTGCAGACATTGTCATGTAGATTTTAACAGGACCAAAGTGCTCTAGTGAGATGAAACAAATATTTTTGTTTCTTTTTAGCAAACACTCCAGTAGGGTAGGGGGTAAAAACAAAGAGTATAATCAACACATAACTGCTGTTTAGTATAGTGGAGGATCTGTCATTCTGTGGGCTTTTTAGTGAACTCAAATGGATCTTCACACAGATGTATTTTATTTTGTGAAAGAAAAGACTAATCAGGGCTTCTACTTGTTATATCAGGCTAGAAAATGTAAAAAATAAAATCTTTCTTAATGTGCAAACTGTTCCTTCTCAAAGTTGGATTTGCGTGGATTTTTCAGTGTGAGATTTTGACCCTTCCTTCATGTTTACTAGTGCCGTGGTGGGAGAATTGATGCTGTCAATACCACAGTAAACATGAATGATGCCTATTAGTCTCGCTGCCTAAATAACCTTATAAAAGCTTGTGACGAGCATTAAAAACACAGAGAACCATGACACACTGACTGACAGTGTTCTTCTATCACTCATATCAGGTATTATAAATGGGAATGAAAGCCCGTCAGGATGCATTACAGCCACACTCTGACTAACCAGCCCTGCACCTGCATCTGCACACTGATAATGTGAAACGGGCTCAGGGGAAATGACAGAGCCGTCAACAGGATTTAAAAGCCATTCTATTGACCTTTTTTTGCAACAATGATTATTTGGAAGCGTCAGCAGTCGAACAATCGCTAAAAGCTTCTGCAAGCAGGACATCAAGAGACAATAAAGTAGGACATGATTAAATGTTAGAGGTTAGTGTTGAGAACAGAGACTCACCGACTTCTGTTTCTGTTTAGCTGGGCCACCTATGGCATCATTCAAGCAAAAAGAGACAAAAACAAAGCACAAAAAATACAGCTTGTTTAGTTATTGACAGGTTAGATCAGAGGAATATACAGGAGAGGGGATGTTATTATTAGGGGTAGCATTTCTAGCACAGAAACACACATTCAAACTTATCTCAGCAGAATAATTGAGAAGGAGTCTCCCAGGGCCAAACAGGGTTAGATTTGGAAGGCAGAGCAGCTGGGAGGGTTAAAATGCGAGCAATTAGTGAAAAACGGGGAGGAGAGGCAGAGAGGTAACCCCTAACCCGCCTTTTAAAGGTCAAGTTTAGGAAGGTTGGAGGATGGAGGCCACAGCAAGATGTTCCAGGGAGTCTTGCTTAATGTTACCTTCTTAAAGAAGGGCAGACGGTGGGCGTTTGCCTGGGGGGAAGTTACGCTGCCTGACACGCCCTTGGGGGAGCGAGGGTCACCCTGGGACTCAGGGGGCTCCTCGGCATCCAGGTCGAGAGGGTCAATGTCAAAGGCTGCCATTGACGTGTCCACGGGAGCTAATGGTGGGGCGGACCGTTCCGACAGAAAGAGGGGAAGGAAGAGAAAGCAGGATGAAAAAATGTGAAAGAAAAAAGAAAACATAACAAAGGGACACTGAAAGGAGGAAAAGGCATGTGAGAGGCCCCCAGAGGGAAGCAAAAGATGGCATAAACTGTAATGGAAAAGTTATAAAAAAAAAAAAAAGAACACAACAGAACATCATGAGGCGCGGTGCAGATGTCAGGTGTTACAGCGAGAAGAACCGAGGTGAATTCAGTGTGAACACAGCTAAACTTGAAGTGTCAATGTGCAGGAAGTGGGAAACAGGAGAGGCTGCGAGAAAAAGCATACGGCAGGAGAGAAGAAATCAAGCTAAGTGGCGGCGTGAGAGGGGTGGGGGTCTAGTTTTAAAGGGTCCACTCTAGATTCTGGGAGGAAAAGGACTTCAGATGATTGTTAAAGAATATTTATATAACAAACTGGAAACAAAGGAAACTGCTGACAGCTGCAGGAACCAAAAACATGCAATAATCCACCTGATTTTGGAAGGAACAACTCTCTGCTAAGGATTCGGATAAATAACTTCTCAAAAATACAAACTTCATTCCTAATTTCAAGAGGATTTCGGTGTTTTGTCTACAATCTTCCACTCTGAGCTTTTACTGATTCATGAGAGTAATTTTTTTTTTTGTTACAATTACTGATCAACATATAACTACATGATCTTTAGAACTGAGAACTGCACCAAATGGTTTGTTTGACAGAACTTACAAACATTAAGAGGTATGAGAAGGTCCAAAGACTTCAGTGAAGATCTATGAACACCTGCGATCTAGACTGAAAATTGCAGCTGCCCACATGGAGCAGAGAAATGCCTTATAAAGAAATATTTTACAGTCACCAAAAACAGGGTAATAAATCCATTTGGAGGAGGGAAGGTGATAATGGTAAAGCTTGGTAGTGGCAGCTGTGGGGCTGACACACTTTTACAACAGCAAAACGAGGAAGTTGGAGGATTGTTAGGATTTCTAAAATGGTCTTTATATGAAGCCCTGAAATAAGACATATAGAAAATCTAACATGGGTCCAATCTGGAACCCTGTCAGTCTAAATCAACTTTAATAGCTCTGTAAAGGGATTCTATCTAAATATTTGTAACAGTGCAAATAATATATCAATATTGCATGCATTTGTTCGTTGTGGGATCATTCAAATGTGAATATGTGTTTTTGAGACCTCTACATCAGCAGTGTGATGTTTATGTTCTTGAAAGCCCTAACCCTAAGAATCTGACACATGTAGTGAATAGAAAATCTATTATAGATTATACAGAAATGCCTAATGTATCACAAATGATGCAAATAATTATAGAAAATGTATATCTATTTATTCGACAGAAAGTTCAAATAAAAAATCTAATTTTGTGACAATCAGGCTTTAAAGGGTTGAGAACTCCTGACTATGTCAGTAAATCCAAATTTCCACTCAAAACTTTAGTTTTAGATGTCTGAACACAATCTTCGAGGCTCCATCTGTTAAAAAAAAACTGTAAAAAATCCACAATACTTTTTTTATGTTTTGATTTATTTTTGTTTTAGCAGCTCTGCAGAGACACAGCGATGCAGACTCACACAAGCCAGACATACTTAACAACTCTAATGAGCATTGCCTGCTCTCATATCTATTTCAGTCGCGCACTGAGTGCTAATGACAGACCTCTGAAGACCTCTTTCACTTCTCACAGGAACCCACTGAGACGTGCCGTGATTCATCATCATGCTTGGATAACTACCGACTTATTAACATCTTCATTTAAGTAATCAAGCGACCGTCTCATTTCTTAGCAAACAAAGCAGGATGTTTTTTGACCTTACCTGTTCCTGGCGGGGTGGGCCTGCGAGTTCCTGCGGCGACATCCAGACTCGAACTTCCTCCAGATTTACTGTAAACGTAAAAGGTTAAAATCCATGTTTTTAATTCATATTCTAAATAACCACGGTTACTCAGAGTAAATGTCTGATAAAGGCCAGTGAGTATGCACTGAAGAAGCACAGAGAAATAAAGTGACTCACAGCTGTGCTTCTGTCTATTTTAGTATGTTTTACAGAACCTGGTGGATCAGGAGTGATTCATGTTTGACCCCTTTTTGAAAAGCGGGGCTGCTATTTGCGCTGCTGGTTGTGTAGACACAAAGGACCTTTCATGGTTACCTGGAGCTGAGCCGATTTTGTCTCATTCGCTGCTCCTGCAGCAGGCGGGTGTTCTCCAGTTTGACCGGGCTGGGAATGAAACCCACCTCACAGCCCTCCTTTACCAGGCGTCCGATCCACCAGTCGTTGTTATACTTCTGCACAAATTTAAAACAACCGGACATCAGTAGGCAGCAACAGATAAAACGTGATGGAGCAGAGGTACAATTGAAGTAACAAAGGTTTTAATTCATTTTCATTAGATTTTGTAAAACAAGAACCAAAAACCTTTAAAACTTTTATTTCCTGAGACAAATCAAACCAATGGAGTGGATAAATGTGAAATGCACAGATTTATTTTCCAAATCTGACAAAAATGTAAAAAAAAAAAAAACAAGACATGAGAATATGGATTCTGACTTTGTTGACATTCGCGCTCACGACGCTACGGAAGCCGGCAGACCAAACCAGATGAAAGTGCGCATTCAGCGTCTGCTCTGCCAATAATGCAAGCGTAGAAGAAGAAATGTGCTATTTACCTGTGCAAAGAAAGAAACAACGAAAGAAAAATGTCTGAGGACTTCAGTGTTTTGGAAGAGCATGAGTTCTTTGCCGAGCTGAATGCGCTGGTTTGGTCTGCCGGCTTCCGTAGCGTCGTGAGCGCACATGTGCGCGCTTTCAGGAAATCCTATACACTACTGTTTATGCTCTAAAAACATTCTAAATGACTTCGTTTCGAGTAAATTCTGGATGCTACCCACTCAGGACACTTGAAATACATTGGACGAGCAGTATGGAGGAATATTGACACGTTTTTTGTGGACTTTTATGGACCTTTCTGTCTCGGTCACCATAGACCTCCATTATTTGAATGTCAGCAGACAGCAAGAAGCCTCCCAGATCTCCAGATGCATTTGAGATATCAAAAAAGTACTCCAGAGTGTTGTTCAGCATGGGGGTGAGTAGAAAATGAAGGCTAATCATGTTTTGGGTGTACTATTCCTTTAAGCTAAGTTTGGAATACAAGCAGAAAGTCTGTGAACTTAAGTTTCTAAGAACTGTCATAATTAATTGATTCAATTGAATGATAACTTTGACAGGGTCATCCTAATTAGCCCACATAGCCAGACTAACCTTTGTCGTAAACACGGAATATTAGTCCAGAAAGCTGCAGACAAAGTCTGAGTTCAAAGGTGGGACCAGGGTGAGACTAACACCATCAGTAAATGGTAAATGGTAAATGGCATGTACTAAAATAGCGCCTTTATTCAAGTTAGGAGACTTGACCAAAGCGCTTTACACTACATTCATTCACCCATTCACGCACACACTCACACACTGAATAAACAGGTTAGAACCAATCAGATAACTCCTGGATGTCTTTTCTAAAAAGAAAAAGTCTTGGATCAGCTAATTAGAGATCCATTCAGCTCATTCAGAACATAACTAAATAAATCATTCAAACATTGCTCAATTGCAGCTTCCATCTTGAATGTTATGGTTACATAAAAGCTCTGCTGCTGGACAGGCCTAGGCAGGCCTAGACTGCCCAGCTGCAATGCCTAACACTGCAATGAATTGGTGGAAGTCAGTCTAACTGAAAGGACTGGAGATATATTTAGGTGCGTTCATCTTTGCAAAGCTTTTCTCCTGCAGAGCAAAAGCATCCCACAGCATGATCCTGCCACCAGTGGTCACAGTACCTTCAATGTTCAAATATAGTCCCATCTGACCTGAATCATGTCTGCTGCCTGGCTAGAGACAAACTGCAGCATCCATATTTAACGATTAATGAATCTTTCCCATGATCCATAAAGACCAGGTTTGGGTCAAAATAATTCTCAGCTTCAGCTTGACTCTTACTTTAGAGCTACCATGAGTCTCTTGGTTTTATCTTTTATTATGCTCTCCTTTTTCAATGTGCCATTTTAAGTAGATTAGGAAACTATTTTATATCCTAACCTTCATCCATTCTTCACAGCTTCATCCCTACAGACTCTGGTCTGTTCCCTTACTGTGATGGGGCTGTTTGTTCCCCAGTGCTCTGTAAGCAAACCTTTGATTCCTTTTAAGAACATCTAATATTAAAGATGAACACTGGACTAGACTAGGAAATCACATCCAGATCTAATGGAAGGGTTTAAATGGGGCAAATAAAATGCACTCCAAAATGTCCAGATTGTCAAAAAGAGAACAAAACAAAAACTACGACCTCCAAATTATAATTTGTAACTGATTAAAGATTACTTTTACTCATTGCATCTTAACAGGATACCTTATTGTCCTCCCTCCTTTCATGATCAAAAATATGCAAAGCTTTAATATTTCTTTACTGTTTCATTCTGCAGGATCAAATTTTCTTCTTTTAAAAAAGCCTTCAGTGTTTCTAACTGTGTTTCAAAGTTGTTATCTAGGCTTTATTTTCCCTTTTAGCCTCTTAAGGCCACTCTTTGTTTGTAAAGCAGTTTGGGCAGCATGTGATTCAAAATAAATGATAAGGAATAAAATCCGGCTAACACCTGATATAACCAATTATAGCCTGGTTTGGAATTAAACTGTTGGTGCTTAAAGACTTTATGTTTGTAACATTGTGTTATTTCTAGATTTAATTTAATAAATGTAAAGACATTTTGTTTTTCTAATGATGCATTATTTTTAGGTGCCATAACAAGTGGAAATTAGTGAAAAAGTAACCTGTGCAAAAACAAACAAACTTAAAAGGCTTCAGGAAGCGCTGAGAGCTATTCTATAGGACCACTTTGGATGAACGTTTGGCACCTTGAGAGGAAAATACAAAGACACAATGATTCATTGGTAATTTGAGACTTATACAACATATAAACATGAAACTTGAGCCTTTTGTGTAATTCTTTCCATTTTTTTCTTTCTTCTGTAAACTGGAGCAGCTATTCCTTACTGCACTGCAGCTTCTGTTGCTACCAACACCCACTCGTGGCCTTCCATGGTTTTGATGGAGCGTGGCAGTGCAGCATGATACTGCAATGCAAAAAAAAAACTCATTGGCTTTCCACCCACTATCACTACAAGTTGTTTTATGGCACAGAAGCCCAAAGCCCTGATCCTGACATCCTTTTCACTGCATCATCCAGGCTGCTCTGACTCCACACTAACATTACATTTGTGGACTCAGCTGCAGAGATCACAGCCTGATGACATTTTGGAAAAAAGTTACAACGTTATGTTCTCTAAAGAATTGACAGAATTTTAAAAGACTGTATTGAAAGTCATGTTCAAACCTCTTTGATGTGCAAGAAGTCTTTGGCTTCGAAGGAAATGGCCATGCCCTGCACAGGAACATCATCATTGGGACCTGGGTTATAACCGACATTGGTGCGCACAGCAAACGCCACTGGTTTGGTCTGGAATCACATCACCAGGAGCAGATATAAATATGCTGGGAGCGGCTTAACTGCATACAGATTTCAAGGCACACAGGTCAACAAGGGCCATAACATTATCCTACTGATAACTGACCTTTGCTTTCTCTAGTGTGGCAAGAGCCTGTCTGTCGGCCTCCTTCCTCAGAGCCTCGGGGTCCTCCTCCAGGGACACGTCAGAGTCCGACGGCCGGCTGGTGTAGGAGTCTGCAGAGCCCTGAAATTCACAGCATACCTTATAAAAGTGAAACTTTTAGCAAGTGGGAGTAACTGTCTGTAAATCACACCTTGCTACCATAACAAACATGTATTTCATCTACTAGGTTTATGGTTCTTCACTCATACCATACTTTAAGTGTTTTAATAATATATATTTTTAGAAGTTTCTTTCACATGAAATTGTTACTTAGTGATTACCGGTTTTTATGTGTTTGTGTTTTATTTTATTCTTTAAACAAATGTCAGAAGTTACATATTACTGCATCTTTTTTTCCTTTTCTTATGATGTTGAGCAACTAGATCAGTTACTAGGTACTTTTTCACCAATGACCTATTCACTCTTACCCGAGTCATGTCTTGGAAGGCTACTTTTTACTTTTACTTGAATAAGTAAATATGATGAAGCAGCACTGGTATAACTTGAAGACAATTTTTAGATACTCTACCCACCACTGAATATTTCACGCTTAAAGAATACAGAGAGAGGGATTTTTTTGTAGCCTGGCCGGCTTCACAGACTTCCACAGCACATAAATCAGTCTGGTATGGCTCAGACTCTCTGGTCTATAACAGACTGGACCGATTCCAGCACGGGAGGTAGGAGTAAAGGCTTGCCTTTGAATTACCCATAATGCAACTAGGCTTTATATCAAGAGTGCAACTGCAGTGGAGCGATTTTTATTGATGTCAAATGAGTTAGATACATCTTTAAAACTTAAAACTACCGTTCATTTGAAAAATACATTATGGGTCACATCCAGAGTTCTGATCTGACTGGTTCTAACTTTGTTAGTTCTGCCCTGGTCCTGCATTTGAAATCAGGCTCCTCCTGCTTCTCTATGGACAGATACACCTTTAACCATTTTTCAATCTTAAATAATCCTTATTGCCTTCTTCTTTATGCCACCCTATCTTCATGTTATGCTGCAGGGTTTTATATTTTTTTAATTTGCATTTCCATTACATCGTTTGTGTCACACATAGTTCCCTCTAGGAAAAATTAAGAGAAATGATGATGCGACTAATTGCCTGATATTTATTTATTTTATCGTAAAAAAATATTTTTTGCAGTCGGAACTAATGTTCTCATCCAGTGTTGCTCTCCAGACCTGGTTCCATGTTGCAAAAACACATTATGTTTACGCTCTAGGGAATAAAAAGTAATTGAATCCATCTGAATGCAGCGAATCAGTAAGGTGATTAGTGCTTTCCAAATAGTGCTGGCAGTAAGGAAGGAGATAGAAAGAGGAAGCAGGAGGCTTTCTACCGGATGCTTCCTATGTGCCTTTGTAGGGACAGAAAACTTTACTAATAAAAAAAAAAAAAACACTATTTTTTCATGTGCACTATGACTTAGACTTAGACAACTTTTATTGTCATGTTGTATACACAGAGTGTATACAAAACAAAATTTCATTTTGCACAGCTCTCATGACAGTTTCCATTTCTTACAGTACAGCAGTGAACAAATGTAAACCATGTGGGAGAAATACAAACTGGACACACATTCAAATGTTTTAGGTTTTATAATTGAGAGCTTGAACCATTCAATACATTTTTGTAATAAATTTTTTTGTAGTTTTTTCAGAAGTCTATAGTTCAGGATTTGACAAATGTCAGTCGTGCATTTCCTTCCTGTAATGACGTCACGTCAGGAAGGCTGAAGTCTGCCCATATTCAGCAGAGCAGTCCAGTATTACTATTGACCCTATGAAAGGTAAAGAGGAAGGAGTTGGAGCTACAATTGAATGTATTCAGGTTAAGACAGAATAGTCTAGAACCTGTGTTTAAATTTCACAGGTGTAGTAAAAAAAATTATTTCATTATTTTTTATTTTGATTATTTTAGGTACTACTAATTTGAAAACAGTTGATTTATTGAAAAAGTATTTTTTCAAGCTTCTTATAATCCTTTTTTCCTCCAATGAATAAATAACCTTTTTTAACTGGTTTAATTTCAGATTATCCTGCATTTAAAAGACATATACTCAATTCAGGCCTTTTAACATGTCTATACCAGGAGCCAGCACAGCAAACCATCTGAGTTTTAAAGGCTGGCTCAGGTGAACATAAAGAAACACAAAAGGCCCCCCATATTGCTTGTAAGGTGACTCTAAATATTCTGCACTGACAGTGATGCATAACAATTGCCTTGCAGTGTATCCAAGGTCTGAAACCATCCGAATGCACCAAAGATTCAGTGTGTGGGTGCCTGAAGTAGAAACAATACCACGGAGCGGGAACTCTTTATAATATCAGCTAGGATATAAAATTCTCATGAAGTGGCTAAAGTTTCCAGCACATTCACCACTCAGGTACGGTAACTTGACCCTCTCCTGCTGACCCTGATACAGAAAAGTATGCCGGGATAAAAAGCTGCACGTCCTGTGAGCCTGGTCCCAATACACTCTTCGAATATGAAGAGTTTAAGTGTTCAATTTATGTAACCGTCCCACTTGTGCTCTAGTTTTTTTGTTGTGTGTTTTTTAGCTGACAGGCTGCTGCTGCCGCTTTGTAGGAGGTAGTGACAAGAATGCGGGACAGCTGAATGTGCCAGGCAGAAGAAGTGACTCACTAGGTGTAGGCTTTTTAAAATAGTTCTAACAAAGATGACATAAGCCATATGCGATGCTTATTAAGAAAATTCCTCGTCACACATTTCTCTCAAACGTCTGCCACCAGATATTCTTCTGAAGTTTGTTTTAAAACAAATCCAATCTATTTTTTTTTTGTCTGACACACATAGTTCTGAATTGTGAAAAGGACTTATTGTTAATATGAGTCAATTTTAAAATTTCGTAGGCCTCAGTAGCTATACTGGCTAATAGCATCCCAATCATGAAGCACAGTGTTGGCAGGATAATGCTGTAGAAAAAAGGCAACAATTCATTATCTCTACGCAAAGGAGAAGATAAAACAAAGATTTGTATTTATCTATACACTGTATACAAACTTTAAGAATGATTTCACTATTTTTAAATTTGTACTGCCTAATTATGTTCAGAACTTTCAACAGGTGGATTTTTAAAGTTCTCCATAAATAAAGCTGGTGTAACGATTCCGTCTTTTCTGGACTTCTATTTAAAGTTATGTCTAAGTTTAACTTACACTTTGATTAATGTCATTCTGTGTTTTCTCGGTCATTGGTTTCTTATCTATTTTGTGTTATTTTTCAACCAGTGTTGTATTTTTTGAGTTATTCTCTGTTGCTTCCTTGTGCCAGTCTCCTTTCCCCTAGCTCCCTTCTAGTTACTTCTATCCACACCTGCTCCCTATCAGCTGATTAGCCCATCCTTTGTTCTGTCTCCTCTATTACGCCTCCTGGGCAGTTACTCATTGCTGGATCCTCTTCATTACTTTACTCCATAAGTTAGTATCCCTGAGCGTCTCCTCGTTTTTGATTCCTTGGTTCTTTGCCTGTTGTTTCTGGATTATTTGCTTCTGTACTATCAACAACTCTCTGCCTGCTCTACTTCCTTCTTCTCCTGGTAGCTAGTATGATATACCATATGGTGAATGATGCAATGATATTTTAGAAATTAAGTATAGCCTGAAACCATTTTGCAATGAGAACTAAATCCTGAGTGACATCCTGTCATAGTTTGAAACAAGGTTTTCAAAGAAAAACTTCTTTTCTACAAAATACCCCTTTGCAGCACTGTAAACACCAAATCCCCAAATGAAGGCTGGATTGGAGGGTTTACGAAATCTTTCGGGTCCCAGGTCAGCAAAGCTCTATCGGCCCATTACATACAGCATTAAAATAAAAAGGCTGAGGATATGGCGAAATATAGCTCAGATACATAGGGGATATAGGGTGAGTAGATAAAAAAAAAAAAAAAAAAAAAAAAAAAAAAAAAAAAAAAAAAAAAACAGGGGTGGTTTTGAGGGACAGTTTGAGGTTGCAGCTTTTCTAGGTGTGTGTTTCTTGTATGGCTGCTTTACATTGTACTAAACATTCGTAAGAAATTGAAAAATAACTTTGGTAAACTTTACAAAAAGCTTTTTGACTATGACATCTTACTGCCTTCATGCTGCTATAGGGTGTATTTTATCTTCATTGTCGTGGCTAACATTTTCTATAATTAAATGAGTTCCGTTATATTTTATTCGTTTATCTTCATTAAAATTTATTACCTGTTCTGTTTTAGTTCAAAAGCATCATGTGATTGATTCATGACACAGAATGCACTTGGAATTTTGATTGACAGTCAGAGCGGCTCTTAAGGAACAACTGCTGCTCTGACACATAAAAAGAAGTTGAAGTTATTTATTACTTGTGTGGTCCCAAGGTAATGCTTATCCCGCCCAAAAGGAGCTTTAGTGTTTGTTCTCAGTGGAAGTAGAGTGAAAAACTCAACTTTTTTTGGAAAAGTCATTAAAGTCTATTGACACAAAAGGAGCCAGCTGTACTGTAATCCACAGAGTCATTCCCCTGAAAGGACCACCTGTCTTCTGATAATTCCCACAACGTCTGAGCCACAGTGTTTAGGCCTAGTTAGATATCACCAATTGGAGACAGAATCTCTGTTTTAGCATAAAGATCCTAGACAAGCGAGTTCACTGCAGCGCTCATAGCCTGTTTAATGCCATCGGTGAATGGCTTTTTGTTAATAGTCAGAATGTCCCTTTAAATGTGCTGACCTTCTGTATACAAAGATCATTGTGTCCTCAGTTCTTTAACCTGCTCTTTGGCAAGGGACAAATTTTTAGTTTTTATATTATGAGCCTTTAGAGAGCTACTGGGAGCCACAATTCTGGGCTGGAGAGCACACTGCAAAAAACATCTACAAATAAGTTGACATTTCTTAAATTAAGTGTATTTACCCTTAATTTGAGTAGGTAAATAAGATGATTTACAATGGAATGGAAAAGCATAATCTTATAATAATAGAGTTAATATGGTCTTCAAATAATTGTTTTTTGTTTTCTTACTTTAATTGCAAATTGTCTTGTTCCATTGGCAAAGTGTCTCACTTATCTCCTCAATTAAAGAAAAAAAAATCACTTA
This sequence comes from Cyprinodon variegatus, assembly GCF_000732505.1. NCBI lineage: Eukaryota > Metazoa > Chordata > Actinopteri > Cyprinodontiformes > Cyprinodontidae > Cyprinodon > Cyprinodon variegatus. The sequence goes on from NW_015150562.1 coordinate 455,858, forward strand.
TTTTAAGAAGAAATGACTTATTTAGATTTACATATTTTGCAGTGCACATGGGTATAGGATACCTGCTCCAGAGTTCACTTGAACTCAGATTAGAGACATTTAGCAGTGACCCAAAACACACATTTAAAAGGCCAAAGGAGTGGCTTGCGTTGCATTCCTCGATCCAATTCAAGAGCTACAGAAATGGCCATTCAACCCAACTGAGCTTTAGATCTCTGTGGAAGAATTTGATAAAAAATACTTTAACAGGTGACCAATCCATTAGAGACATACCCAAAGCACCTGGGGGTGCAATTACTACAAAAAGTGCTTTGACAAGCTATTAATCAAAGGCTGTAAGTTGTATTGTACATGCGAATATTTTTATTTATTCTTAAAATTATTTAGCTTCTAGAGTATTAGGAGTACAATTTTCAGGAAAAGAAAGAATTTATATCACAAATAGATATAGATCAATAGACTTTGGTCCAAATTGAGCGAGATTTCGTATATTCAGGCGATTTTTTTGGGCTGTCAGTGGCATCTGGCAACCCTGCTGATGTAGTGATGGCGGAGCAGCAGTCATTGTCACGTCTGTGTTAATAACCAAAGCCAGTAAAATCGCATTATAGAGGTCTTAATGATGGTTGTCGTGTGATGCTTGAAGATAGATCGGTTAATCCACAGTGTGTATTCGTACTGTGTTTCACATTTGAGACGGACGCGTTTAACTGTGCTTCTATTTTCAGGAGGGGGGTCCATAAGTGGGCCAGTGTAGATGGAAAAATGCCAGGGTCGAAAATCGTTCCCAGTCCAAGCCTGAAAGCAGCCATATTGGTTTTGTGGTCAGGGTTGGAGAGAAACATCTGTGAATTCTCTCCTCTGAATTCTTTATGCTTATTGCTTATATATTTTTGGAAGTTTTATCTTCCAAATAGATAAAACACATAATTAAACTGCACCGTTGGACAGGTGTAAGAAATAAAGACAAATGTCATGTTGTTGTAATACTGCTTTAATAATCTTTGAAGTTAGCTGTGCTATGAAAACTTAGTATTTACTGAAATGATTCATGTTATATAAAGTTGGAGAACCAGCGAAGCCGTTACAGACAAGAAGACATCTAAAGCCTTTTGCAGCATCACAGTGCTCTGCATTAATCCACAGTACTCTATTTCCTCAAGGGCCTTTTAAAAGTGCAGCTTTTACATACTTTATGAAGTATTCCCATAACAGGGTGCTCATCTACTCTACAACCACTTCACATAGTAAGTTCAATCCAATGCAAAGATAAAAAAAATGGGTGCTGTCATGTCTTTTTACAACAAACTTCAATTTAGCTGTTTCAAACTTATTGGTGTTGCTCAAAAGTCACCTTATAGTTGCTATAAAAATCGACTAATGTTGAAGGTCACATTTGATTAAATGGATGGTTGAAAATGAAAATTTCCCATTTTCACAGTGATATATTCAATAGATGTGTTTGGTTCCTTGTAACATTCTTAAAAAAAAACAACCTAGCTTTACTACAGAAGAAACAAACGTACAACCTGTCTCTCTGGGACTAAACTTGCAGACTAAACTCATTGGGTTTAAGCTTTATACAGCCATAAAAAGGGCTTGATATCCATTAGTATGATCATATGTTCTGGACCACATGATGAGCCATTTCTGATATCTGACACAGGCCTTTAGATGCTCATTTAAATCATGAGCTCATATTTTAAGAAACTCAGGTTGAAGTCAACTTGAGCAAGGTTCTCAGGGCCTTTGCATTAGAAAAAAAAACTCCATTAATCCAGGTTTTTCAAACATGGGTTGATCTGCTAACAATCAGCATTTGGTTTCCTTACAGCTGGCAAAAAAAAAACCGTTTCTAACCCCTCGCTGACAAGCTGCACATCCTCTGTTCCCCCACCACTGCGTGTCTGGTGACACCATCATGCTGGGTCACCAGTGCAACATACATCAAGAAAGTAAACAACGGAGAGAAACATGGATGAAAGCCAGAGCTTAGCAAGTGTGCTTTATTGTTCTGCTCTATATCTTGTCTGAAACCCTCTAACCAGTGCTGCTCCATGTTTATCAAATGTAAACAGAGTTATTTTGGCGTGTTAGCTCAGACGCGACTAGTGCTACCAGTGTGTTGAAGTCCATGCGTTGCGTACAATAGTGTCATGTAATTAAACAAGTCAACCCAGCCCTAGTGTTCCCACAGCATGCCAATCAGAGCCGAGGCGATTTTAACTCGATACGCTTGCCGAGTCGTTTGACCGATTGTTCCCGGGTTTAATCATGTTTTTCGGCCAGTGGGAAAGGGGTATGATCCTTCACCATATCAAACAGTTGCATTAGAATCTATGTACAATGAAGACTTCGGGTCGTTGTTGTGAGAAGCTCAATCTTAGTCTCATCCTAACAAATTCAAGTTGAAACCACATCTAAGTCTGTTATATAGACGGTATGCAATCTATATAACTGGTATACAACAAGCAGTTTTCATACAAACTTGTGTTCTCTAGCTGGTCCCCACTTGGTGTCCGGTCTTGCTGTAATCCCTGGCATCTGAACTAAATCATTCCATGTACCTTTAACATTGCAAATACAACAGCCACATGTTTCTTTATGATGATCAGACTTTGTTTTAAATTCTGATGTGATACTGGCACTCTATGTCAGGAAATGATGCAGAACAGAATCAAAATGCAGGAAGGAGGCAGGCAGGCAAAATAAGGACTTGACTGAAGAAAAGGATTTTTAAAAAATACAATCACAACAGTTGAAAGGGAAATGGAAATGAAAAAGTCTGGTAGATATAACAGCTGTTGATTCAGCTGACAGAGTTTGGTTTGGTTCATCATCACTATACCTCTTTTCATAAATAGAAGAATTAAGTGATTGTAGCAAGTGTCTCTGTTTTTAAAGTTGTTTAAATCAGAGAAAACTATAATAACCTTTAGGGATATATAAAAACATATAAAACTGTAAAGATGTTTTGCTGGATTCAAATGTCTGGAAAGAGCACAGTTATGGCTGAAGAATCTTTGCTATGAGTCAGTGTTTGCACATGGACTTTATGTTTGATTAATCCTTGTCTTAGCGTCTTACGGCTGTCCATGTGTATCTACAGGATTGGAAATGAAACGATGAAAGCTAATGTTGATTCTCCCTGTGCCACCTGTTTCACTGATGTGCTTTGTGACTTGGCAACAGCACAATGACTGCTGGCACTCCCTGTTACCAGGGCGCTGGACAATGTCTCTGTGCTTCCTGTTTCATTTAGAGGAACAGTCAGAGCGGTGCGCTGGTGGCACTGTAAGTTCCAAGCAGCATCTAATAGGGACAATAACAGCAGTACCCCCACTTACTGGGTCTGAGTCATCTGATGAGCTGTTCAGGTGCATCCCAACATGCCACAGTGACTAATATACCTGACAGGGGGTCCCAGTGGAACATCTTTTGATGAAAAAAAGGACAGTGCATCATCTAAGCCACCCACTTCAACAGGTCAGTGATGCAGAAAACGCAGTAGGGAGAGAGAGCAATAAGCTACGACTTTTTAAAACGTGGATAAGTGTCTGAGTCATCTCTTTATTTTATTAACATCCCACAATATCAGAAAAGAGAGACACACACAGAAAGAAAACACTGTTCATTTCGGAAGCCCCCTCACCACGGCTCCTTCCCCCGATGTCATTAGGGTTATGTCTCTAATTTAGCTGCTTGCTTCACTTCACAGACAGCTCCTGTTCAAAATAGCTACAGGCCACCTGATGGCAGAGCTGCCTTCCTATTGGCGGAGCCCCGACAGGGACCTCAGCAGTGTCATAGTAACCATCAGTACAGCTTGTTGCAGGCAGCCAGTGAGCAAGGCTAAAAGAGCAAGAAAAAAGTGAGGTCCTCCATGTAGGAATTGATTGTAAATAAATGGAAGAGGCGGTTGAATGAAATGAGAGGCAGAGGAGTTCGAGATGTCTCAGCTTTGGACCAACAAGATAGCAGCATAAATGTACTGTACTATCACTACGATTTCCCCTTACAGTAAACCTGTTAATAAGAAAAATCAAACAATGACAATGCAAATACCTCATTATGAAGTCAATGCAGGAATGAACTGCAATGCTAAACATCAGCAGCACTTTTTTATGGATTTAACTGCAGTACAGTAGAAATTGTACTGTCATGGTAAATGGTAAAGCAGGCCAATTTAGAAAGACATAATGTATTTCTCTGTTTCTGAGAATAAATCAGACTAAATGTATTCCCACTATAGGTCAGTTAATATTACCGTAATGATTTTACTTAATGAATGTCAGAAATTTAGACGAGGTTTAAGATGTTTAATCAACAGTTCTACCATGTTTTATTTCATTAGGAAATCTACATATTGAATCCAGAACATAAGGAAAACATCTTGTGACAATGCAGATTGAATTGGTCTGAAAAGGCCCATTATCTAACGCTGACCCACTCTCCTGCCTGTTTTAGGTTTTTATCCAACTTCCACACACCTGTTTTAACTAAATCGATTATTAACAGGCCTTTTTCAGGCCTTTATTGCTGCTTAGGAAAAAAACATAATCACTTCAACATCACAACAAATTTGCATGATAGTGGGTACTGATGGTCAAAGTTGAAGAGACATAATCTAAAGTGAAGCAAGTTTTATACTGACTTGGACTGAAAGTCCACTCAACAAAGAAGATGACATCACTTAAAAATCGAAATGACCATCTATGTTTATCTAACACATGTCAACCATCTTTTGCAATTAAATTATGAATGATTGGCTAAAACCACCTTTCTTTGGATAATCGTTACATATAGACGCTGTTCGAAAGAAGGCCCAGACGCAACGGCACATCCTCTTCCAACTCAAATACAATCTGCTAAACAAGCTGCTGGTTATATTCTGCACTCCTCTATTGGGTCTGTTTTGTCCACATCCTGTGTGGTTTGGCTTTTCCACACAGAATAGATCCAGATTGCAACAAACAATTAGGTCTGCAGAGGGGATCATCAGGATGATCATTAAGCTGCCAAAAATGGTTCCTTAGAGGAAAAACTAATGGAGATGGGAAGAGAGAGTAACATTATGGAGAAGGGTGAAGAAATTAGTAGATAAGCCAGGATGAGGAAAAAATGAACAGCTAAGAAAAATGATAAGAGACTTGAGAGAATCCCCCTCTGTTGAGGAAGTCAGAGGAGGCATAATTTTCTGAAGCAGCGACTAAGAGAAAAAATATGATTTATTTTCTACAAGATTACAAATATCGACTTGGCATTAATGGTGCGGTAACATAATAATTATTACTTCCTTTGTTTTATTAGCCATTTGAAAAAAATAAACCCTACAACTATGCTTTACTGTGCTGTTCTGTAATAGTCCCACAACACAGGGCAGAGTTTAAAGACTTTAATCTGCTACTGCCTCGGGCAACAGGAACATCACAGCAGGTGTCGCAAAAATCCACAGTTTGGATGTACAAAGAGGTGATTACCATCAGAGAGCTGACACGTACTGCGAACCCCGTACCCTGATAATTAAACAGATAAAAATATCTTCACACTTATCACGCTGGATGATGTGATAATGAATAAAATAGAGGAAAAGTGAGAACATTAAATATCCTTTATTTCTTTATCTCTTTAACTCTATCACATGGTCCAAAAAATAAGAGGGAGACAATGGCTCCTTCCAATAAAAGGAAAGTGCAACAACACCCCTCATCCCCATGTGCAATACCTTTATAAATAGAAGATTAAAAAAGCTTGTTAGAACAGAATGAGTTGAACAATGCAGATTAAAAGGAGAAGAAAGGGAAGGGAGTCCATGGTGACAGCCACGCGTGCAAAGGGAAGAATCATTCTGGATCTCTAAGCTGGTGGCTGCAACTGGCCTTTCCTCTCATCTTTGTCGCATCATAGCAACCGCCTCAACTGTGTGGAAATGACCAGAAAGATGAGTCACAGATGGACTCAACTGAACCAAAATTCCTCCCGTCACTGAAGAGAACATCAGACTCCCTCCGTCCTTTGACGACTGTAAGGGATTCAATTATATTCTACACTAATTCAGTCATTGTTGGATTACGTTTGATTTTAGTTTTTAAAGCATAAACAGAGTTAATTGAAAGCCTTTCATTTTAAAACATTAGACATCTTTTCATGGCTTGACAAGCGCTTTTCTTTATTTAGTCCAAAAATATATCTAAACATTACTTTTGATCCTATAGATTTGTTTTCCAAAGAAGAAAAAACAGAAATAGGTTTGATAACATGAATTGATATAAGTCAGGCTCCATAGGCTAATATCACTTTTATGTTGTTTTTTTTTCACAATTAAGTGTTTAGGATCAAAGAACAGTAAACTTTACATATAGCCCTTATCCATAGCAACACTTCGATTTGCTACAGGAGTGATTGATAGTCATATCCAGAGTAAGAACGCGCATTTGGGATTCCAGCAAATTACGGTGGGAACTATTATCCACAAATGAGCAACAAATTACTCCAAGACAGCATCAACAACTCATCCAGGAGGTCACATAAATCTCATAACAAAACCTTTAATGATGCAATTCTCATTCAGGATTCAACAATAAGAAACAGACTGGGCAATCAAGGCCTGATTTGGGGTAAGTGCAAAGTGAAAATCACTAAGGGTCAAAAAAGAACAGAAAGGCCCTTAAAACATATGACGAAAAGATTATTTTCTTAACTGATAAAACAAAAGTGTAACCTTTTGGAAGGCATGGATTTGATTGCAGATCGCACTTTTGAGGAAAGAAAACAACAAAAAAACCTCATAACAATCACTTTCTATTATCTGGGGCTGTTTACAGTAGTTTCTCAGGAACTAAAATGGTTGCTGCATTTGACGAAACCTCACATTCTGTTCTACAGTAGAAAGTCCTTTAGAGGAATTGATAATTGGTTTGTGATTTTAAGCACTAGGTCAACTCTGAAAGAAAATAAAAAAAGTGCACAAAGGTTTTGGGTAGCTCAAAATCTGAAATTAAATTTGATTGAGATGTGGTGTCATAGCCTTATTACAATCAGATCGGAATTTAAACAAAACAGCAAAGAAAAGTGGGCCATAACACTTCTACAGTGATATAAAAGGATACCTTTCACTTTCAACTCAGAGGTTAGTCAAAAGCTGACATCTGTGTTCCCCACTTATGAAAATTTGCTGAGGATCTAGTCGCTTTGCCAACATTTTATACATTATCAAGACACATGGCAGGTGGCAAAATGTATTAGTTAACTAGTGCAACTCCACAAACCCCGATGAAACAGAAAAACTCAGGATTTACAATCATCACTTCAGAGGCCAGGGATATCCAGAAGGAAGAAAACCAGTAATAAAACAACACATATAGGGAAGCATTGCATTAGGAATCCCTTGACAGGGAAGGAGTGCGTTTTTCCCTATTGAATAAACCAATTACATAATTATATAAACTTTTGTTTTCATTTTTTTCTGTAAATGCCCTAATACAAATATAGAATAAACTTTTAAAAATCTCCCACCCACCTGTGCCTATTCAGCACAATAACAAATTAAACTAAAGAAGTGTTTTCATTCCCTCACTTGTAATAGTCTCTCTGAAAAGATACAGGAAAACATATAAATTATATAAATCATCATAAACTTTAGTTGAGTTCAACAAAACAAAGTGCATCGAAGCACAAATTTTGTTTGGTGGTGCTTTTAAAGACCAAGAAAAAGACTTTTAGTTCTGATATATCTGAATAGGTTGGGAAAAAAGATCAATTACAGCAAAACATGTTAATTTTAAAATCATCTGATTAAGTGAACATCTAAAAAGCATATTCCATTTATTTTTATCAGGATAATCCTTCAATGAAGCATCAAGAGGGTAAAGCTAGCATTAGATACAATCCATGTCGGCCCCACTGGAAACCTCCACTTTTTAAAACAAGCTAAAGTTCCACAGATCGCTTCGTGCCTGACACTAAAGTCAACTTCCCAATCCTTTGGATCTAGTTCATTAATATGTCTGAGCTGTGCAAACGAGTCAGTATCAGGCAGCTGGTCATAATCTTATGGTTAATCATATTAAAAATTTAAATCTTCTGTTCGTCAAAGCAGCAGATTTTATCAATCATTAATAAGTCAGTTTCTGTTCAAATCTATTAAATCAAAACTACATTAACAATCTTTATGCGAGTTTGCAAAGCGAACAGCAAATATGGGAACTCTTTCTGGGAACCAGCTTCTCAGATGTGACTATTTTAGGGTTAATGACAGATAGAGAAGCTATAAGTCTCAGCTTGCCACTTTAAGTTATGAATATGTTTAAATACATTGCTTAAAACATAAAACACATTATGTGATAGCAAATATAATTTTCATATCAATTGGTATATACATAATTTCTAACATAAGGCATTATGTAAACCCAATCAGCAACAAGTGTACAGCTGGAGGTAATTCTCAAGTTACCACAAGTAGACTGTAACCGGGCCTGTCAGTGAACAAGGGGAACTGCAGTGAAAGAAACCCCCTGAAATGGCGACAGTGCTGGGAAGGCTGGTGCACCGACGCAGCCACTGGCACTGGAGGTCTAATTAAAAACACAGCGCTTTCTGAGCAGCTGTGGACCGGCCCAAAATGGAATAGCTGGATACAGTGGGAAGAGAGGGAATAAAGACAGACACAAACCGGCATGTGACTGACAGATTTAATCAAGCTGTCAAATTTAAAAGCAAATATACCAGGTGAACTTTTTAAACTCTGTCATTTTAAACTATTATTGACCCTCAGCTACTGGTTTGCATAACATGCTTTAGTTTCAGTCAGAAATGGCCAAACATGCACAGCTTGTAAAAGTATCCAGTCACTTCTTACCATTACGGGCCTTGGAATCCTCTCAGTCCTCTCCATACCTCGTTTGCCACGCTCGCCGCACCCCGGCAAACCAAGGAGACAACGCCAGAGTCCACTCTGTTCGAGTGTGCGTTGGAGATGTCTCTATATTAGTTTAACTACTGCATGAGTGTGTTTGTGTGTATGTGCGCGGTGTGTATGACAAGTAGACAGACAGAAAAGTGTTTGAAAGTAAGGGAGCGCACTCTTAACCTCCAGTCCCTGTCACACGAGGCCGCGCATACGCACATGCCCACCTCCCACCTCAACAACCCTGCGAGGAGCATGTACAGAACCGAAGCTGGCTATAGGGGTAGAAGGAGGGGGTCGGGTTTCAGGACTTGTGCTACATTTGCAATCTGGGTAAATATATTTAGCCCTGGCAGGACAGAAACAGGGCCGTGAACACACTGAGACCCAGAAGGAGGTTTGGTATGCAGTCGTCAGCCATTCAGTGGCCCAGCTGAGGAGAGAGAGAAAACTGGGCAGTGACAAGGAACCCGCATCCCTCCCCAACCCCCTGACTTCCATTTGTTTTGTTCCATTACTCTGATCCTCTGCTCCAATGTCATTCTCCCCAGCATCTCTTTTTGTCCTTTTGTGTGTCTCCAGGAAAAAGAAGAAATATTTGGGATAGAGACAGGAAAAGATGTAAGACTGAAGGATACGGAGATGCAGTAATAAACTAAAGACATAAAGCTCTTTTTTATAGTTTACATTAACTGAAATTTTAGAATTGAAGCATTTTACGTCTTTTCATATCCGTCACTGAATCGTATTATACTAAAAATGGTCATACACATAGAATGCATACATGTCTCCTCCTTAGTTGCTATTCATCAAACCACCTGGCTCCAGGAAAAAAATAACATTTGATTTATGAATTTGTAAATTTATATTATTTTATTATAGAGTTTAACTAAAAGAATCTGCATATAAAATATAATGATGTTCATAGTCGTTTAAATGTGTCCTCTGACATGTTCTAGGGATCATTTAAAACACTTTTGGATGAATATATGAGGTAAGTATATATTTAAAGTAATTGTAGATTTATTTTACCTAACTGTCTTCAGCAGATAGTAGAACAATTGGTTCTTAATACCAAAAGGGTTGACTCTGCCCACAAGAGGGCGACCTTTGACACAGGAAAGGGCGTTTCATCATCTCTTCACTTTATTTCCCTCCTTTATCTGTAGGAAATCAAAGGAGGGAAATAAAAATAAATAAAAGGATGCAAAGAGATCCAACGGCTCTAAGAAAGACCTTATCAAACATAAAGAGCAATCAAGCTTTAAAATGCTTAAAAAGAAGTAGAGATTTCCTTCATGCATAACCTTTTTCTTTTCCTTATTTGTTAGGCGTTATGTTTTAACCTCAAGATGAAAAAAACCCTTTCCCATCACCTAAATTGCTCCTCAACACATCTTTATCTAATTTGCATTCACAGCTTTTAGTGAACGGATGACAGAAATTTGAAAAAGCACATGTTTGTCTGGAGATTAGCTTCATCCTGCTCTATCAGCGAACATCTCATTGAACAGTCCATTAGCCGTGTTCTCTTTTAATTAATAACAAATTGCAGTAGAAACCCTTTCATTTTATGCTGTATCATAATCATATCTTGGGTCTGTGAATGTTTTCTGGCTCTTAATTATTTGCTATAATTTGTAAAACAAACTTGTGTTCTTTTTATTGACATCCTCGCTGGTCTCAGTCTGAGCAACAGGAAGCACATCGACAGGGTCGAACTGCTGCAACACATAGACTTTACCTTTTTTATTTTGCTCACCTACAGGCAAGAGTGTGCCTTTGTTGAACTTGACACACAAACTTGTGAGACATAAGCCTGTGTGCCGCGCCCTCAGACCCATCCTCGGTAGAGAGAAAGAAGAAACAGAAACACATTGGGCGCACAAACACGGTAACACAAACCCATCGAAACATCCTCTGCTTCATCTCTCCATCCCACCGCCGCACGCACGCAGGGGGAGATTCAGCAACCCGGTTGCCATAGAAACCAGGCCGAGTGTACCAGCCGGCTCTGCCGTCGGTTGATTGTGCCTCTTGTGCGTTTGTGTGTGCGTGGTGAGCTTGTTGTGCGCTTGCGTGGGTGTGTGTGAGACTGTAAAGCCTATAAAGGGCTATGCTTTCCGTTTGTATGCACAGCTATATTTATCAAATCCTATATGTTGCCTTAGCAATTTTCAGCTTAAATGCAAAACTACATGTATGTTAAGAATTTCCATATAGTTTGCAAATGTACGCTTTAATGCAACAAGAAAACTGAGAGAACATTTCATTCTAACTGATAATGTGTTGCTTACACACTGAAAGATATCATAAATACTATCTGCTGACAGGCTGCAGTCCACGTGGGTCTTCTCTCTCCTCCGAGTTAATGAAGGACAAGGCAGTAGGAAGGGCAATGTGTGCAGGCGAGAATGCTGCTAACCTTTAGAAACCACAGGAGACTTCAGCTCCCTGTGTTCACCGACAGGGATAGGATTTTTTTTTTAAAAGCAGCAAACCAAACAGTTAAATGTCATACAGCACCAAGCACATCAGTTTCTCTCTCAAATGAAGAGGTCAGACAGAAACGGGTGGCTCTCTCAGCTATAACACCATAAGCTTTCAGAAATGTCATGTCCAGACACGGAAAGCTGCGCTGTTCATGACGATTGATTGAGGATGCCTTAGTCCAGCCTTCCTGTTGTAGAAATGCTTTGATGAGACAGCCAAAGATTCCACATAGTAGGTGGGAATAAAGTGATTATTACGGGTCCAGTCCACCATCGATCATCAAGAAAATCTCTGCTTTGGCTGTATGAAAACTTAGCTGCATGATTACAAAGCCTTCTCAGTTCCTTTGATCTGATTTCCAAGCAGGTGAAGAAATAAAGACATGTCTCATTTACTGATAAGAATATAAAGGTGTTGTCATTCTGGGCCCGACTGATCAACATTGTTTATATTCTGCTGTGCTCCAAACTGCCAAGCTGAGGGCTCATTATTTCCACCTATGCCAACCCACCCATTCCCAATCAGCACAATTCAGCTCACCTTGTCTCTTGGCTTTATAAGCCTATAGCGGTGATATAGCCATTGCCAGATTTTTTGAAACCCACTGTGAGACCTGCCTTGCCTTACATAGCCCTGCCCTCCCCTTATCACGTCTTGTTCTGTCTCTTGATTTTGCCCATCTCATCTTACCCATGCTGTTTTCTCTCGCCTGCTTTTAAACATTCGGGAACACAATCCTGTTTCTGACTACAGAATACCTGCCGCAAGCCTCCTCCCCTCGGATTTGGTTGCCTAAATCCACCTCCATGGTTCTGACCAAAGATTCAAGATGTTACTAAGCTCTGTCAGAAGCTGTCTATATGAAAAGACCAAGTCTGTCTCGCCAACTATTCACCTTTGGTGATGTCATCTCCCTGTCTTTTGCTCCCACAAACAAATAATAGCAAAACTTTCACGTCTCCACAAGAATCCTAAGAAGGTTGGTAACTTTCTATCCGAAGGACTAAGTTATCTAAATAACAGACGAACAGTTATTTTTGAACATGTTTTTCTTTATTTAATTTTTAAGCTTTTAAAGCCACACCATACCATTTTAATGTCAAAACATAAGCTTTGAACTGTTGTTACTGTTTTTTCTGACGAAACTGAAACTCCATTTGTTAAGTATAATTTTTTAAGGGTTCCAAATAACCTTTATTTATTGGTTTGTACCACAAAAATTCTTAAATCTGAGGCAACCGGACTTTTGCTCAGTTTTTCTGAAGCTGTTTTCGACACCTAAGCAGGAGACTGTCAAATTCAGTCAGCTCGCACTAGAGAAATCTGTAGTTGTAGTGCAGATGTTATTAAGCATGGAGGGCTTTCCTCCTAAGCACATTCAAGTATGATGCAAATCAATGATCAACCCATCATCCGCTTAAGTTGTTGGAGTCTTTGTGTATGGGCTATGTGTTACGCCTTTTGAATCATAGGTGTAATTTCTTTGGAATGAATTCTGGGACCAAATTGTGATTTTTGGAGGATGAAAACACAATCAGCTCGCGTCCCTACTCGGGATTTTCCCTTTAAACAAAGATGGCGTCGTTAAACCCCTCTTTCAAACAATCTGTCCTCTCTGTTCAAAATTTTTTGCCATCATAGGTGCATCCTTTGCTCTTAAGTTGCAAGTCTACAGCTGAATCTTGCTCCAAGCTATTCACTCTCCTATATTTTGCCATGAGTTTGTGTTTTGTTTCTCCAGTATAGGAGTACAAACAGTCCTCGCTGCAATGCAGTGCGTAAATAGCACCACTCAGCTTTGGTTTGGATGTCTAGTCTTTTGGCTGAACCAGTTTTGTCTGAGTCTTGTTGGGTTTGAACATAGCTGTTATTTTTAGACAAACTCATTGAGTTTCTCAAAAAAAAAATCCTGACTCATATGGATTTACAAGGTTTTTGTGTCTGTCTGTTTTCTCCTCTGTGTTTGATGCAGTGTTGTTCTTCTACTAGTTTGTTTTGCCGACTTAACAAATCCCCAGTTTGGATAATCACATGCCTCAAGTGATTTCCTGTTTTTATGTTCTTTTTATCTCTTCTCTCCCCAAATGAGCAAATATTTTCAGTCCAGTAACTCAAAATTCTAACAACAGAAAGTTTAATTTTCAGTTGTTGATGTGAGTAAAAGATGCAGATATTGTAAGTTCTTGGTAAGCCTCAGTACCAAGCAGAGTTCTGCACCAGAATAATTATAATCAACCAGTTATTTCATGCAAGCTGGACTCCACAACTGCATCACACTGCTCATCTTCTATGAAAACTGATGCTCATTGTGAACACCTAAGCTCTTTGTTCAATTGTCTTTATAAGCCTGTTTTTGGTTTTGAGATCATCAAATAACATTTTGCCAAAAATATAAGAAGTGATATTTAAAGTTTTGTTTGTGTAAAATGTATGTTAACTGTTGGTACTAGTTATAGTGTGTGTATTTTGGATATTTTATCTTATAAAGTAAAACAATCTCATCAGAACTTTTTAAAGCAGAGGAAAAGAAAGGATTAAACCAAAATGATTGACTTCTTAGCATTAGATCAGCCTACTTTAATTATGTTTAATGTAACTGTTCTTAATCAAATGGGACAAGAGAACGGTTGCAGACCCGATTACCTGAGGAGAAGTGTGAATGTTACCTGTCGGACAAAGCTGTTCGAGGTGGTGTCAGAAGAGGTGCTCCCATCTGAGCGCTTAAATCGGCTCTTCCTCTTAGCATACTTTCCCTGAAAGGATAGAGAGGAAAAGGAGAAGGAGGGTTAGAGAGCGAGGAAAATGTTGAGTCATCTTTCATTCTAATAATTAACTTGACATATTTCTTAGAAACCCTCGTTTCCAGGAAAGCTTGACAGCCATTAACATTTGGAAGAGCATTTGTTAAAAGCCTTTGAAAATGATCAGGCAGTCAGATGGAGCCAGAGATAGAGCGGCAAGAGTCCCAGACCACAGAGGAAGTCGACCAAAGAAAATGTGCCCAGAGCCTTAGTTGCCATCCTTGTTTTTCATGTTGTGATTCAAAATGAGACCCTGTAATCTGATTGGAAGACCTCTGGCAGATGGCCTATTTGGGTTAGCCTGAGGCCACACATTGCATTACGAGCCAACCCAGCTAACATTGTCATGGTTACACAATACAGAGTAATCATATTTGATGACAATTAGAAGGCTAGCTATTTCAGCATGAAAAGAAGACAGCAGTAAAGAACAAACGCAAAAAATCAATACACCCTCAGCATGTACACATCATCTCCTCTGTAGGATCAAGTGTCAGGAGGTATCGCTCAGTGGCAGAGCATTTGACTGCTGATCAGGTGGTCTCCAGTTCAATTCATGATGTCTCCAGCTTTTATATCTCTGGAGCATAAGGTGTATTACACATTGAACAGAATGCGAGGTGTACATTTTATCTTGTTTACGAAAATCTCCTGCAACTAAAATGAGTCATGCACAAATGTAATGAATTCAGATAACCAGCCTACAGTGCATTTAGACCGTGAGCAACAGCAACTATTCTTAACAGGTGCCTTACATATTCTTTTCACGTGGACATTTTAACATGAGCCTCATTTGGTTTATTACTCACACCCTGAGAGGCAATTAAATTCACGCACAGCTGAACGCACACACTTTCTTACAGTAACCCAGTTATCCCTTCCATCTCCTACATGCAGAATAAAAAGTCCCCTATGCTTGACTTGCAGATTAAACAGAGAGAGATAAACAAGGAACCCATAATGAGTAACCTCCGCCCGTATTTTGTCATCACAGGCACACGCTGTCCAATATGTATAAAGGAGGCTGTCGTGTCGCTGTAAAGCAAACATGACTTGTGCTAATGTAAAAATACCACACTCGGTCAAGAGGTTTCCAGAGGAAACAGATATTAGAGACACACATTAGCTGAATGATCTCAGGCTGCACTAGAGATGACGCTATTTTATGGAAACATTAAATCCAACATAGATGTTTGGACCAACTTTTCTTCACATTTTAGGTTGTGGACTTCCTCCAAAATCCATTCGAATATGATATTTTTTAAACATTCCTAGGATGACAAATTGAAAATATATTAGGACTGTTTTGTAAATTTATTTGATAAATGTGAAAATTTTAACATGCTAGACAGTCAAGAAGAAAACTACAAAAAACAATTTTTGTGCTAATTTTAGTTCACTGAAGGAAAAAAATCCTACTTGCAATCCCACTTTTTATGCTTATGTCACTGTTTAAAACCTAGAGACACTCTAAAACATTTTTTTTTATCTTATAAGAATTGTTTTTAAATAATTCAACAATATTTCAGTAAAGAAAAATAAATATGTTAACTTTACACAGTTTCATCCATCTTGGCTAATTACTGTAACTAATTCCATCTGATGAAAAGGAACATGATTCTGCCAACACTGTGTTTCAGAGTGGATATGTTTTCTTTTGGTGATTCTTGGTGTTTTGTATAATTAACATATTAAATTCTGGCCCAAAAGTAAAAGATTGTTGACCTCAGATTGAAATACATGATCCTAGAAGGTTTTTGGACATTTTTCATTATAGGGTTTCTTTGATAAAAGACGAGTGAAAGATGAAGGAGGAAATAATATCTCAAAAAGAAACACTCCATACTTTGATTTAAAGGAATTCAAAATCTGATTGGAACCAAATTCTTTGATATTTATTGATCTGCAAAATGTTTCAAAGCTGTTCCTAGGAGCTTGGGATCCCAACAAATCACAGTAGCAACCATTATCCACAAATGGGGGAACAAAAACATGCTAATGTGGCTAACCTTTACATTTCTGAGGGGTGACCAGCAAGAGGTCAAAAAATCCTATAACAAGCAGCTCTAATATGTGATTCAACAACAAGAAAAAGGAGAAAAGAGCAAAAAGGGCCTAAATAGGAGTTGTAAGGTGAGAACCAAGAAAAACAAATATGAAAGCTAAAACCCATGTCACATCTACCAAAACACAAAAAATCTTTGTGATCCCCATTTTTTTTGGAAAAATATTTTCTTGATTAATGTTTTTTTTTTTGGAAGGCGAGGTTCTTGTCACATTTGGCAACATGAAAAAATCCCTCAGAAAAGATCATACATATATTCAAACATGGTGGGAGTACTGTGATCTTTGTGGCTGAATAAAAAAAAAAAAAAAAAAACGGCAAAGAAGAGTTTCCAAAAATGTTACTCAAATATTTATAAGACTTCTGTGATGTGATTAAATCTGGATTACAAAGTAAAGGGGTGTGAAAACGGTGTGGTGCGGGCGTAACTAAAAGAACAGGAATCATGATGTGATGGTTTGCCGTGAAAACGCAGATGAGTGACTGTACTTAGTTCTGCTCCAGAGCAAAAATAGAGCATGATATCACTGCCCACCTACACAGACAGTAAAAAGGATGTCAGGACATCTTGAAAATGCTCTTCAACAACATTTGCAATGAATGAGGAAGTAGAAAATGTTTATCCTTTCTATGGTTTTCTGCATTTTAGACCATCTCAAACATGAATCTTATTTTTGCATATTTTTAAAATTGTCATATAAAGCTATGTTTTAAGAGAAACATTTTTCTTTTTTATGTGGTAAATCACTTGGGTTAATATTTTTGTTTTTAATACAAAAGGTCCCAGATACATTTCCTCTAATCTGTGTTTTTAAAGGAACATAGTCATGTTTTTTTAAAGTGTTTACACCAGTGGCTCACTCTGGTTCCGTACTAGTACGTAAGTTGTTTTTTTTTTTAAAGATTACCTGCTTACATCACACATCTACCCAACATAATGAATACAGCTGCATGTCAATGTACTTTGAATTTTGCACATATTGTTTGAGCACAATCAATCCAAAGGGCTTTCTCTAAATACATCCTGCATAGAAAATGTTAAATATTATAGGGTAAAAGAGGAACATATCAAAATGATGCTACCAACAACAACACAATAAAATTATTTGAAACGTTTTTTATTTATCTACATTTAAAAGGCCTAATATCGGTTTTTTTTTTTTGTTTGTTTTTTAGGAAGGTACCTTCCGTTGTTGAATTTTTATGGAAACAGATATTTTAGAGCGTAAACAGGGAACATCTAGTCCATACAGTTTAGTTTCAGTATAAACAAGCATCCTGCTCTGTACAAAAAGTTTACTTTTAACTTAGGAGCATAAGTTGCATCAGGTCCAGGCTAGATTCTGCAATGTCAGCTTCAATCTGGACCCACCATTTTTTAACATTGATTGAAATGTTAATTTTTAAGGATGTAATATGTACTTATGCTTGCAGACATGTTTACTCTTTTAATGATGCAATTAAAAGAGCTTTACTGGGTGTTCTATAAATAACCGTTTTTAAGATGCTTCATTCACATTCAGGGAATCAAAACAGATGGGTTTGTGTCAATTTTTATGAAAATGATTCAATATCTATAACAAATGTCTGGTATTGATAATATTGAAAAAAATAATAATCATTTTGACAACCCCTGTGAAAGATATTTTATTGATTTTTTTCCCAGATAAAATCATATAATTGCTAAAGGAGCAGGTCATATTAGGATTTGAAGCTTTGATACGTGTCTTTAATTTAAAGATACATAAAGTAAAATAAAATTAAATTCAAGCTGTTTGTTTTGTTTTGGGCCTTTTGGTTTCATTGGACTGTAAATTATTACCTACATTTTACTTTTTTTTCCTCGCCAAATTAATGTTTTCAGCTCTTTTTAGAAAATATATAATAATAATTGAGCTTTATTGATCTCACATTGGAAAAATTTACCTGTATTAAACCCATCCCCTTGGAGAGCAGTGGGCTGCCATTGTGCGGCGCCGAGGGAGCAGTGTGGGGTTGAGGCTTTTGCTTAGGAACCCAGAGTGCAGGCTGTGGGGATCAAACCCACTTGCAAACTTCTCAGAGCACAAGCGCACTGATCTAACCCACTGGGCCAACTCCCCACTACTGAACACATAAAAGTAAACATTTTTAAATTGTCCCTAAAAACAAAAATGAGCAAGAATAGAAGAACAGCTTGAATGGACTTAAGAACATAAGAAGAGGAAGAAGAGCGGAAGCTTATGTTGCCACCATTTTAGCTGTTGTTCAGCTTGTTAACACAAAAAGAAAAGGGGCGGTGGCGAGGGTGACACATTTCCAATGGTACCAATTAGTGGAGCAGTTTAAATAAGCAGAGTGATTGAATGTTGAGCAAGAAAGAAGCTTGAATCTTTTCACAAAAAGACAACATCAGAAGTTACCCATTCACTTAAACCCAAACGTTTCCTGTATGTCAGTCTTGGAATAACTTCCATGTATTTCTAAAACAAGTCCAAGTGTTGTTTCATTTCAGTTGTCAGTTTATTCTTCTTTCTTTTAATTTTCTTAAAAATGAAACAGGCCATTAGTATTACTTTTATGTGTGTTATGAATCTCTCCTGTTTTAAGGGGCTAAAAAGTTATTTCTCCACCGAGACCCTTTTTTTTGCACTTCAAGTGTAAGGTATAGGTGTCAAATAAACCCATGGCGTGGAGAAAAACAATAATTTTTAATTTATCTTTTTTTACACTCTAAAACCATAAAATTATGTTTGTTGTTTTGTTGTGTTTTTTAAAACCTGTCAGCTAACAGCCGGTCTATATATGGTGTGCTGTACTGGGTAAAGGGGTTATCTGTGAGGTTTCTGGTTATTCTTCCTAAAACAAGAAAATTATCTTTTCTTTTTTAATTCCTTTTTAAAGAGATATCATGCATGTTTTATTGAAAATATATTTAAATTAGCCCTTTTATTTGACACTTTATGACTAAAAGATCATTTGATGAGCAGACTGGCACCTCAGTAATTCATCTATAAGCCATTGGCCTATTTTTATGAATATACTTCGGGTCAGAAGTTCCCACGCTGTTCCTGCAGATGTGACATCAAGCACTAGGTCTGACCTAGCAAATGATGGAAGCGTTATATTTAGTATGGATTTAGTGAATGCTCTGAAGCATCTACTCAGAAACCAATGGTGAAAACTATTAAATAAATAAAAAAAAAACATTTCAAGTGGGAGCAAGAGCTGCGAGAAGTTCTGTAGTTCTGTGTTTTGGCCACAGGGGGGCAGTATCATTTGCACACCATGCCTCTTTAAGAAACAATTTCTGTTCAACAGATGTGTTGTTATTGTTGTGTTGTATCTACCTTCCCATGCCATTTTTTTTTTTTTTTTTTTTTTTTTTTGGAATCGTAAGAAATGACTTCCCACCATTTACTTTAAGGTATATGGCTATTAAAAAAAAGATATTTCTTTGGATCTAACTTTCCTTTCCCAAGGATATCTTGTAACTGTGCAACACAGTGTTGTACACTTGTGAAGGAAATCAATACATGGTTTTACTTTTTTTTTGTACAAAATTAAAATCTGTTTTGTTGGGATATAATTTTTTGATTACTTTGCTGAAGGACCTTTTGCAGCAACTACAGCTGAAGATCTTTTAAGGTGTGTCACTACAAGTTTTGTAGATCTCAAGAAATTTCTGCAATTTTTCTTCTCAAAGATGTCTGAATTTAGCCATGTAGGGGGATCTGTACACACCCATTTTAAAGTCTTGCGAACACATCTTAATAACTTCTATATCAGGTCCATTAAAACGTCGGAGGGAAATCATATTTAAATGTCAAATTATTCTGGCTTAAACATGCATATAAATGTACTCTATCAGACGATATTTTTGCGAAATTTAGAAAATTTCTATTTTGTCTTAAAATCTGTGTTTTGTTTTTTTTTTCATTATCTTATGCAGGCCAGTTATTTATACGTCAGCGTGTACACCTATATTCGACCAATCATGTATCAACAGTAATCTGTCAATCAAATTTTTTCGGCATCTTGATTCACATGTCACAGCTAATATACGCAACGCTTCGGCTCGGCTCGTCTGGAGCTGCTTTTCACCTCCTGTTATTAATAGTCTCTAGATAATAATTAATTCTGACTTTTTTCATTTAGTGGGGGAATAATAATAATACAGTCAGATAAACAAAAATCAACCCTGCATTAAACGTTAAACATACCATTAATCTACATATACATTTATATGTATATGTGCAGCATGTGAAATCCTACAGGCATTCTGACTGCACTTGATTTTATTAAGAAGTGTCATATTAAAAGCGGTTGAATACAATTGAGCTAATATTTCATTATTATTTGTATAACATCTCGAACGTCACAAATCACTTTTTTTTCCCACTTCCTAGATGCACATTTCCCTTTAGTTTGTCTATCATAAGTGTGAATTATATCAATTCAAGTATGTGATTGCTTAGAAGTAAAATTACAAAATTACAATTACATTTATTATTAGAGAAATAATAAGACAGTTAAACAAAAAAGTTGACAAATAAGAGAAAAAAAAAACCTTACACTGTGATCCAAAGTTAAAGTCGTGTCAACAGTCTTTTCACATCACTTTAAAACAGCTGGCTCAAACCCAAACTAAATATATAACCAAACACGTAAACTATTTTCATTGTAGCTAATCAGCTGCAGCTTGTTTAGATAAAGCGATACACAGAACTCACTTTTAAACATTTCACCAAATAAGTCAAGTTGAAAAGGATGCTATGAGCATCTCCAGATGAGATTTAGATGGCATCAAATAAATTTGGTTGCAGCCGATTAGAGTCTGAACGCCTTTCGAGCAGGAGATGATGCATTGCCACCAAATATATTAGCAATTAAGATGTTAGATGAAGCAATGTCACAGCTTGAAGGACTCTATGATCTGAGGGGAAAAAAAGGGAAGGCCAACTAATGCCTTATTAGATGTTCGATATGGAGCACAGATGATCTGTGAAAACCCACTGCAGCTGAACGTGGCTGTCGTTCATGTCAGGAAAGGGCAGAGAAATGCCAGAGGAAGTGGGGAGGAGAGGCTTCCTGTTGGTAAACATCCTCCCAGATTAGGAGTGTAATTAAGGAGGGTGTGTGAGAAGGAGGCAGGTGGTTCAGGAGCATAGTGGGGGACTTCTTCACTCTTTTGGGCAGAATCCCCCATCTTTTGAGCTCAGATATCTGATCTGTAATCTTAATGGAGTCTGTAGACACCATCTTTAATATAAGAAGCCCTCCAGCTTTGAGTTCTCAACCCACAGTTTGTTTCTTTAGAAACACACACGTTAACATGAGGAGAAGCACACGTCCAACACTAAAAGGACAAGATAAGATGAACACCCTGCTGCCTCAACCTGTTTCTGGCTGCAGCTTCTCTGCAAGTAAAGCTCTGATTTTGAAAAACAAACAAGATGATGATGATGATGGTGATGGTGGTGATAGTGGGACACTGACAGAGGAACTAGAAGGAGGTGAGGGGGATGGGAGAGATAAGAGGGAGCTGGGAAGAGTGGGAGTAAAGTGGAGAGAGCAGGACTTGGCATGGTTTGAAGCGCTGGTTCTCTCTGGTGAGGTGTTTTTTTTCTCCTCTCTCTCTTCTCCAGAGAGACAATGACTGAGCTCAGCGTAGGCGTGTTTGTTCTAGATATTCTCCTCTTATTTTTTTTTTTTTATCAATTTAAATAGTTATGACTAAACATGCCCACATTACACACAAATCACTGCCTATTTGTGGCTTTAAAAACTCAAAGGAACATTAAAAGTTTAAACTGGATGACTTTTTTTTTCTCTCATCCCAATAATAACATAAATTTAACATCCCCAAATAAAAATTTAACAGTCTTATAAGTAAGATTTATTTATTTTTTATTACTAATGTCAACAAGTGGGTTTCATTTGATCGTGTGGATAATTTTAGTTTCTATTATAACAGATTAATTACAGAGGTGTGGTTTTCCTCAGAAAAATCAACAGAAAAGAAACAAACGGACATCCTGGGTTTATATCTCGGCGCTCTGATGAGAAAAAAAAACAGCAATTGGAAATAAAACATAAATCGGAACTGCTATTCTAAATAAACAGGATGTTATTCCTAATTCTCCTTAAACATGTTTAGTTTTGATGATTAAAATGAGGTTTTCTATGAGCGCATGGATCATTGGAGCGACAGGGGAGCCGAACAACCTGTTAATCTCCAGAAGTGAAACAGCTTTGCATTTAAAAAAACCGACTTAGAATCAGAAATCACTATAAAATTACGATAGCAATTAGACAAAATTCAAAATGTTGAATCGGTGGTCTTACCTGCGTGTGCGGATGGTGGTCGATCATACCCATGGGGATCTCCTGGTTTGGGGTCGAAGGCGTCCTGGACATACTACTACTTTTCTGTACCATTTGATTTTACTTTTTAAAGAATCTCTTCCAGTTGTATGTTTATGATGGAAAGGAGCGACTCATCTTTCCTTTCTGTCCAGGGGAGGGGAGAACTCGGAGGTCGATCTGTGGTGGCTGGTTAAAATAATGGCAACAGCTGCCTCCCTCCAGCCTATAGCGTTACACACTGGCGCACAGAGCGCAGATGCCGCTGTCAAGTGTGCGGAATGACGCAGATGCGCATCCGGTCAGACAAATAAAAGGACCTAAAAAACAGAGGATCAATACTACTAATATTACTACTATTAATAATAATAATGATACAAAATGACAAAACCTATCAAATATAAATTCAATTCATTTTATTTTCCCTTTTAACTGGAAGAAACGTCCAGAAGAACCAGGCTCAATAAAACTACTGTTTATTCAAGGAGATAGAAGCATTCGAACAAAAAGAAGTAGATATACAAAAGGTAACTGTTTACTAGCTCCACAGGTGGCCCCATCCAGGAAAAACACAGCCAAGCATCCGAGCTCCAAGCCAGTTCCCACATCAAAGGATGAAAGAGAGCAGGTACAGTTAGTCATAGTAAGAGGAACAGGACTACACTGAAAAACAGGCCCCATTCAATTATCTCTAATCTAAGGTGTTGATTTTTCTCTCCAGCATGGTGTCACAGTCAAACAAGAACAGACCATTTGAAGCAATGTCAGGAAAAAGCAGAGAGAACATAAAGTTATGGGTTTAACGAACAAAGACTGCAGTATGTGAGAATAGAGATGGGATGAAGTAGAATGATGAAAAGTGGTCACCATGTCCTCCAGCAGCCTAAGCCTATAGCAGCATAAATGTCGAAATTAGCTCAGGATAATCTAACCTATTTGATGAGGTATGACAAAGGTAGAACCGGTGAGAAATACAAATAAAATAGGTCCAGAATATGCTTCCTCTATAATGTGTTTATTTCCCGTGTGTTCTGTTCACAGTCTACTCTGTCAACATTACAAATTGGGAAAGAGAGCAGCCATAAAAAACTAAACAAATTAACAGTTTGATGCAAAATAAGGTATTTCAGAATACTTTACATATGAAACGACATCATATGAAATTTCTGTTCAACTGATATTTTAATAATAACATGAACACTTTGGTACTTAGGTATGTATTCTTTCAAGATAAGGTGTATCTACATTGACAGTTATGTTCTGTAAAAAGATATTCAAATAATATAAAGTCTGTAGCTAAATCGATGGCAGCGCTGTCTTTACAATCTCGTACAAGAATGAGGACTACTGGAAAATTATTTATGTTTAATAATCGTCACAGAAAAAAAAATCCGTAGCTGTAGAAGCGCTAAAAATAAAAAATTAATTAATTAAATTAAAAATTAAATAAAAAATTATAGCATATTTACATTGCCAAAGTGGAGGACACACAGGTAAAAATGTATATCCAAACTTCACAGTTATTGATTAGTATGAGTTTTAAACTTTTCCAGCTCTATATATAATAAACTATCTGTGCTGCAGAATTAAATCTAGATAGTAAAAAGAATATACTCTATTGCTGCTGCTGATGATGTAATGTTTATGTTTAGATCCCTTCCTCCAGATGCCCCATTATTCGCCTAACCATAATGCTTTTATTTTTAAGGCAACATCCTCCGGCTACCAGCGTGTTTATGTCCAGCTTTACAAGGTTTGTGTTGCTGTGTGTGATCAACAGCCTCCAGCTGGAAGCTGATGTCTACGCCCAGATGAGGAGAGACTCCACCTTCAAACAGTGAATGATGAGAGAGCAGCTAGAAGGCCAGCAGTCCACACACATCCACAGAACAGAGGTCCTGCAGGGCTTCATTGGTGCACAAAACAACTCAGCTTCTTCTATTTAAGATATAGAGCAGGAAGGCACAGTGTCTAAAGAGAAAGAACAATGGTGCTTTCTTTAGGGAAACAAATGACCTAAGGTTGCCCTCACTCTGGAAAAGACGAAGGCGTATGAATGTAAAAATATAAAAGAGATGATCAAAGCTCTGTGAGCTGAGCTGCATCTACAGTCATGACAGAATGAGTTAATGCAGCAAGTCAATATGTGCAGTGTTGACCCCTCTGCTTCAGGACCTCTGCAATTCTACTTGGCATGCTCTCAATCAACTTCTGGACCAAATCCTGACTGATAGCAGTCTATTCTTGCACAATCAATTCTTGCATTTTGTCAGAATTCCTAGGTTTTCGTTTGTCCACCCGTCTCTTGATGATTGCCCACAAGTTTTCAATGGGATTAAGTTCAGGGGAGTTTCCAGTTTCCAGGCCATGGACCCAAAATCTCTATGTTTTGTTCCCTGAGCCAGTTAGATATCACATTTGCTTCATGGCAAGGTGCTCCATCATGCTGGAAAAGGCATTGTTCATCACCAAACTGCTCTTGGACGGTTGGCAGAAGTTGCTCCTGGAGGACATTCTGGTACTGTTCTTTATTCATGGCTGTGTTTTTAGGTAAGACTGTGAGAGAGCCGACTCCCTTGGCTGAAAAGCAACCCCACACATGAATGTTTTCAGGATGCTTTACAGTTGGCATGAGACAAGACTGGTGGTAGCGCTCACCTGGTCTTCTCCGAACAAGCTGTTTTCCAGATGTCCCAAACAATCGGAAAGGGGATTTATCAGAGAAAATGACTTTCCCCCAGTCCTCAGCAGCCCACTCCCTGTACCCTTTGCAGAACATCAGTCTGTCCCTGATGTTTTTCCTGGAGAGAAGTGGCTTCTTTGCTGCCCTCCTTGAGACCAGGCCTTGCTCCAAGAGTCTCCGCCTCACAGTGCGTGCAGATGCACTCACACCTGCCTGCTGCCATTCCTGAGCAAGCTCTGCACTGCTGGTAGCCTGATCCCGCAGCTGAAACACTTTTAAGAGACGGTCCTGGCGCTTGTTGGTCTTTCTTGGGCGCCCTGGAGCCTTTTTGGCAACAATTGGACCTCTCTCCTTGAAGTTCTTCATGATGCGACAGATTGTTGACTGAGGTGCAAACTTTCTAGCTGCGATTCTCTCTCCTGTTAGGCCATTTTTGATGACTGCACGTGTTTCTTTAGAGATAACCATGGTTCACAGAAGAGAAACAATGATGCCAAGCACCAGCCTCTTTTTAAAGTGTCCAGTGGTGTCATTCTTACTTAATCATGACAGTTTGATCTCCAGCCCTGTCCTCATCACCACCCACACCTGTGTTAATGGAGCAATCACTGAAACCATGTTAGCTGGTCCTTTTAAGGCAGGGCTGCAATGATGTTAAAATGTGTTTTGGGGGATAAAGTTCATTTTTTAGGCAAATATTGACTTTGCAATTAATTGCAGTTACACTGATCACTCACAACATTCTGGAGTATGGGCAAATTGCAGTTATAAAAACTGAAGCCGTAGACTTTGTAAATATTAACTTTTGAATCATTCTCAAAACTTTTGGCCATGACTGTACTCATAAGCGCTGACCTCCTGTGATATGATGAATAATTTTTGCTGCTGCTGGTAGAATCTATATTTAAATAGTTTTCATCCTTAAACATATTTTCACATATAAATTACAAATCTTCATGACGGATATGAATTTTTCAGGCCAGCTCACTTTTTCTTAAACACTTTATCATGAAAACATCCTTTGAAATTGAGAAAACATTTAAAAACTGAATGAAAGACCCTCAAATGTGTTTGATAGTAAAAAAATTAGCTGTATCATATTAGTCAACTGGATAAACATTTGCATAATCATCTGACATTAAAGATTAAACATACGTAGAACTAAGGCAATAAGATGTTAACAGAGATGTCTGATCAATCTACAAGGTATTAAAGCTGATAGACCGATTGTTTGCTACATTATACACAACACTACAGCCCATGTGTTTATATAACTTAATCCTAATTCAGTGATTTTGTTTTTTGTTTAGCTTTTTTTCCTTTATGGGAAAAAAAGGGCTTTTGCTGTCATCAACTTTGTGCATTTTTTCTTCTTTTTATAGAAATTTTCAACACTTTCTATCATTTTAAGCTCTGCTTCAGAGATTCTGTTATCTATCTGTATCTTCTTGTGCTCTTAGTCTTTAGCTATCCCTGGCAGATGGCTGCTCATGCTGAGCCTGGTTGGTATAGCTTTCAATAATACAGGAAGGGGTTCCTCTCCACCAACACAATAAAAAGAAACTAAAATGAAACTGTTGGTTTAAGGTCTGTGGTTATTTATATTATTAGAAATTATTTAGCTAAGTCAAAAGTATTCTTTTGATTGCATTATTTTACTGAAGCGTGAGTCGGTTAGCTGCATTTGACCACATTGATGAAAGTGAAACATTTCGTTGGAGTGTAATTTATATTTTTTTTCCCCCCATTAGTGCAGAGTTTTCTACAGCTCATTTAAAAAGTGTATGCTTTATAACTAATCTTGGCGATTAAAGCGTTTTCTACCTCATTATAGACCTTTCCTCTAAACAGATTGCAGGTCATCGTTGCAAGCTGAAACATCTTAAAAGCTTCAAGGTTCTGTTTTTCTGCAGCATGAGGTATCGCTCACTAATTTGCCCCATTAGTGAGGCTTTTGCCTCTGTGAGTTATATGAGGTGAAGACGTCACAAGAGAGGCCCTTGTGCACCCACACTGTATGCCTGCAGCCTCCATTTGGTGACGTATGGTGCTCCAGAAGGTCGAGGATTCAACGATAACTGGTCAACTTGTGCTGTAAGAGTTAGTTTTACAAGAACCCACCCGCTACACCAACACAGTTTCCATCTTATCCTCTTAATGGATACCACTTAAAAAATAAAATAAAACCAAAGCTTTTATTTTTTGTTCTCTTCAAATGCTTTGATGAGTCTGTAAAGCTTTTTTTTTTTTAGAGCTATATTCTTGTTGTCGCTTAGCTGCATACTGTAGATATACACTTCTACTATTTGCTGCAATTCACTTATTTATGCTCTTCACGATCATTAAAGGGTGGATTTAATGATATTAGTCCAGATTGTGATTACAAGAAATGATTTGCATTATTGTTGTATTTTTTACTTTCTTAATTTGGAATTGTGTTCACAGATAAAGAATTACTAGTTTTAAAGCTGGAACTTCTGTTTTAGCGAAATTACATGTTTTTATAGTTTTGAGTTTATTGAGCCAAAAGAAAACCTTTTAAAGTAATTACTAACTTAATCAAACATAAAAGCTTTCAACTGACACTAAAAATTGCATAGTTTATTCTTTAATATTACCATCAGATGTGTTTTTGCTCCTTCTTCTCATTAGGATTTTGATTATTCGATGCTTTGTTATTCACTTTCTTGGATATTTCAAATAATGATGGTTATTAAGGCATTATATTAAAGTATTTAACTCATAGGACATAAATCTTTTTATTTTAGAAAACTACACAGTTCTACAACAGAATGGATATATATGTATTTAAGCTTTCTGAAAATTATGTATTTTGCTTTGATATAAATTATATTAGGATATTCTTTATTAATTTGTTAATCTGCTAAACTCTTATCTATGACTAATTTCTGAAATCCTAAGCTTTAACTGTCTCTTCAACTAATTTCTTTCTGACAGACTGAAACAAAACAGCAGGGCTTCTGTTTATTTACCTGAATGAGAGAAACAGGGCTGACGCTGCAGAACTGGACAAACATAGAAATCTATTGTTGTGGTGAATGAATGATTACTATCACAATTAATATAATTTCATTTATTCATTTAATAGGGACATTGCATATAAATACACACCTACAAAGCAAATATGCCAGGTTGTAGCGCTAGTCCCTTCAGCAGCGTCTTTAGTGTTTCTGTTAGCCTCTGACAGCCTCACTGACACCCTTCCATTTAGCCCTATCAAAAAAATTTTAAAAGAATATAGTAAAGAAAAAGCCTTTTTCTTTTTAATCTTTTCTAATAAATGTCTAATTTATTACTCTAGTTTAGTACACACATGTGGATTTCAGTTATTGCAGCTTTTTCCTGTTTTGATGTGTAACAAATAAGTTATTTTTCTTTTTTTATTGAAAATTGAAATATAATATTATTTCTTTAAACATTACTTTGTGATGGTTCTGCTTAGGAAGCCACATTGAAAATGTGCTTAAGGGGAATTTTTTATGTTGCCTCAACACCGCCATCTGGTGTTCATAGAAAAGAACACAATACTGTAGTGTTTGACCCATAATGCATTGCAAAAACATTGGTTAGTACCAATATTTGGATGAGAGGGGGGCCGGGGACGCTAGTCAAACACATTTATTATCGTTGTTTTCTTGTTGCTCTGTATACAGTTACTCAGTTTTACGATATAAATAATGTTTGTTCACATATGGGTTTTAATAGAAATAGAAATAATAGCTAAGTGTTACCTTGTCAAACCCAAAATTGTTTGTGCCGAAAGATGGTCTATCCTCTTAAAGTGGTATGTTCCAGGCTGACTCTCTCTCTTCCTTTTTCTACTGAAGTAGCAGCCATGAGGTGGGAGCGCTGTGGATTGCAAACTAAAAGTCACAATTTAATTGTTTTCATGCACACATTGTCAACGTATTTAGTGAAATAAGAACACATGGTTCTTTATGATAGTATTTCCCGTGTTTATGGCCTTTTTCTGAGCTTAAATATGACAATGGTGTGTTTTTAGGTAACACGATGTAGCGACGGAGGCCATGTTGATAACGTGTTAGCAACCGGGTGGCTAACATTTAGCTCAGTGGCTAGCATCTGTTGTTACGTTTTAGTTTAACTATAATTGTCTTATAATTTTAGTAATGGGACAAGATTATTTGAATTTGGAGGACCCTAATGAGTGTACCGTTGATGTTTCAGCATGCTCAGGCTCCAGAAGAGGCTGGCCTCCAGCGTCCTGCGCTGCGGGAAGAAGAAGGTCTGGCTGGACCCCAACGAGACAAATGAGATCGCTAACGCCAACTCCCGTAAGCATCATAGCTAAATTGTTGGTTTGTTTTTTGAGGCATTTCTGTCTGATAGTTAACCTGAAAGTGCTGAAGTTTCCCAACACCAGGCCCCAAACAAATCAAAGATCACTTTAACTTCAATTCCACATGGACTTTGGAGCATCATCTTTCAAACGAAGCTATAATCAAAGCTGTAATTATGAAAACGTGATAACTAAGAACTTGATAAAACCTGGTAATGAAATCTTAATTTTTTTTCAATGTTTAATGTAAGTTTTTGACAGGTAAGAATACATTTCTTGTATCCAATTTGTAATTTTGTTTTTAATTCACCATTTATACAGTATAAATAATACCTAAAATGACTTCTATAATTTTCCCAATGGTGCCTTTTAAACAAAGAATTAGATAAGTTATAAATTCACTTTTTTCAGGTGCACTTGATGGGCAAATTCAAATGACAAAACTTACAGCATGCTTACAGTTCAGCTCCACAGACAAATGGGAGGGTCACACAAATTGTGTTTGAAAGGAAATCTAAATCTAGGAAATCTATTTATAAATTCGCTTACTCCTTCTGATCAATAATTGGATAAAAAATGTTTAATAGGTTAAATGCAGAATTTGAAACCGTTGAAACAAGATGACGCTTGTGAAATTTTGGATGGAGTATTTTACACTCCTTTTTTTTCCCCATCAAAATTAATATATATTTGAAGTGAGTTTATCCTTAAGCAAATGGCATGTTTTACAGTCTTGTTTTCTTAAATCAGTGATCATTTTATTTCATTTGGCTGTTAGTGCAATAATCAGTGAACAACTACATAATTTGCTTCAGCTCTGGCTGCAACAATTCTTCAATAAGCCATGGATGTCTCCTTATCAGGAATACACAGATTGAATTAGTGCAATTCTAGTTGTATACTTTGCATTGTAGACTGATCAAACTAGGATCAACAATATCTCTCAAAAAGCTGTGTCTGAAGGGATGATTAAGCCTTGATCTTATGGTGAATTCAGTTACTGGTGGCAAACTGCAGCCGCAGATTCTCAGTGTCCACATGAGTTTTGTGTTGTAATAATAATAATAATAATAATAAATCCGATTTGTACCGCACTTTTCATTAAGAAAAATCTCAAAGTGCTACACAGTGCAAATAATGTAGATCTTTCTTTACTCGTCTCTTCCTCAGCTGAGGAAGAGAAAATATCCTGGATGATCTATACATTTGTGCAGCCCCCTTTAACACTTATTTCCAAGTATTGTTTGTCTCTAATCTATTTTTTTATTTTTTCAGGTCAGCAGATTCGTAAGCTGGTTAAAGATGGTCTGATCATCCGTAAACCCGTTACGGTCCATTCTAGGGCCCGATGCCGCAAGAACACACTGGCACGCCGCAAGGGGAGACACATGGGATACGGTATGTTGAACATTGTGTTTTTCTAAGAGGGAATTGGCAACTTTCACTTTGCTTTTTACTAATGTGCTGAATTTTTGTATCCAGGTAAGAGAAAGGGTACAGCCAACGCACGTATGCCAGAGAAACTCTGCTGGATGCGTCGCATGAGAATCCTGCGTCGTCTGCTGCGTCGCTACAGGGAGGCCAAAAAAATTGACAGGCACATGTAAGTTTTCTGGATTTTTCATTAGTCTCAAAGTAGTCGCTCTAGTGATATACAAGCATCCACATAGGTTTATTACTGATGCTTTATGTTTTATTTTACATATCTGAATTCCTCCAGGTACCACAGCCTCTACCTGAAGGTCAAGGGTAATGTCTTCAAGAATAAGCGCATCCTAATGGAGCATATCCACAAGCTGAAGGCAGACAAGGCCCGCAAGAAGCTCCTTGCGTAAGTTTTCATCATATGAAAAACTGATTCTTTTCATGCATGAAATGACCATATAATTTTTTTTTATGATACTTGAGATTTTGTTCCAGTCAAGCTGTTTTAGGAATCAAACGTTTGAACTGTTAGAGTAACATTGTTCTGTTCTCCTTTTCTGCAGTGATCAGGCTGAGGCCCGTCGTACCAAGACCAAGGAGGCTCGCAAGCGCAGAGAGGAGCGCCTCCAGGCCAAGAAAGAGGAAATCATTAAGAACCTCTCAAAGGAGGAAGAGACCAAGAAGTAATCTGGTTCCTTTTGTACCACCTGACCGTACCACCTGTCGAGTGCTGATAATAAAAGATGTACATAAAGACAGTCCCTGTCTGCCTGTCCTTGTTTCTTAAGCTCAGAGAAAACCTAAAGTTTCTAAAATAAATGAAACTTGAACCTTTTATTTAAATTTAAAATTTTGAGTGTAAATGGTTAAATTGTCAGGAAAATAACTTCTCTTTATGTTCTAAAATTGACAATCAAGATTTGTATAGTCCTAAAAAGTCTTAAGTATGGGGTTTGATATTGGGACTGTCTTTTTAACCTTGCTCTTCCCTGTGATGACTGATTCAGGGGTAATCAGGGCAGATCCGTCCTTCCTCTTGGACCACTCTGTCAACACATGGAGAAGAATATTCTAGAAAGAAAAGCCCTTCATACATGTCGCCAAATGTGTAAAGTTAAGATTTGTGCTGGTGGTTCTGGTAGTGTCCATTTCAACAGCATTATCTGAAGAAGCTTCTACCGGAGAACGACTGTAGCCGTCAATGCAGCTGAAGGCAAATATGAAATGGCACCTATAAAGGAACTAATTTATCTGGGTCAGCTATAAAACAAGTTAAGATGTAGTTTATTTTTGTGCTTGCAAACTCCGGTTCAGTTATATTTATACTGAACATGTTACCATTCAATTTAAAATACTTTATAGTCAAATGTAAAGGTCCTTTGGTATTTCTCAGCCTATAGCTGTAACTATAATATGGCATTGGTATAAGATTCTTTGTCTCTGAGGACGATAATGCAATATACCAAAGATATTGAATCGGTAGTAATAAAAAAGTGGAAGCATAAAAAGCAAAAATTTGTCATTTCACCCCGTTTCTGTTTGGTTCAGCTAGTTTGCATCGATAAGGTGGATGGAAAGTGCTTAAACTGGGCTGTCCTACCTTTACGTGAGAAGAGTTAACGATCAATAGATGGCATGTTACATTATTTCTTTCCCCTGCTCACGCAGTATATTTTTGTTAACTAAATAATTTGGGCATTTTATTACCTAAGGTAATGTAGCTTTTTGTCCCCATGGTATCTTGGAGAGAGAGTGCTTTAATTATCTGAATCATTTCATCCTGATGTGATAAGCACAGGTTGTAATAATATTTAGTCACAATCTGTAAATAAAAATGATCACTTTTGCTCCTCTCTGTCCAAACGTCAGGATCCTGTTATATTCTGCACATTGTTAAGGAGGTTAACTAGAACAAGCTGCCTTTCGGTTTATGTCCTTTTCCAGACTAACAGGACTGAGAGGATGCTGTAGGTGTTTACGGTTATTAGAAAAATACATATGTGGGAAAAAGACAGTTTGCAAGCTCCATCAGAAATAATTTTGTTTCCATCCATTGGCTTTATTATCTTTGCATCAATACCTAGCAGGCCTGTCTCTGGTGAAAATGCCCAGGCCATTTTTCCCCCCAGTTTGTCTGCTGCTGTATACTTTTAACAGGTTTGGATCAAACCCGCAAAGCTGTCTATTCCTCATTTTAATACATTTGTTTATTTAAAACCTTTGAAAGCATAACTTTAGAATGGAATCAGAAATGAATGAAAATCGGGGAAAAATGCAGAACTTTTCTGTAGTAAATGTTCTGATATTTGGCCTTCTTGGGAGAAAAAAAAGGTAAAACAAGATTTGTGTTCGATCATGTCTGGTGGTCATTCTTAAATATTTAAACTGTGCTTCAGTTAATTTTTAAGCTTAAGTATCAAAGCTTTCAAGATGAACTGGAGTTTAAGATAAACATTCCTGGATCCTGTTTAGTCCTGAAAAAATGGAGAGCCATTGATATTATCAGTTTGTAATACAACTTGGTTCTGGAAAAGCAAAAACTGAACAGATGAATTCACAACCAGTTTACTTAAGGTTACTGAAAACTTAAGTGCTGTTATCAGTTTCTGTAAAGCTGCAGTTCGCCTTTTGTAAATGAGCCTTATTGAAGGGAAAATTCTATCATAATTTTGTGCTTAAGAATTCAACATCAGAAAGGATGCTGACAAATACTGTTCCTGCATCACAATAAGACATTTGTATTCTACACTGAGAGAATGAAACTTTATCAAAGTTCTGAGTTTAAATTATTCTGGAAATGTAATTTTAATCCAAAACCTTTATTGTTTTTTTTTTTTTTCATCTGTAGAACCTCCAATTTTAAAAATCTTTAATCCCTAAAAAAAGGCCCTAAAAAAAAAAAAAAAAAAAACTTTTTTTCCACATCATTAGTTTTGTGGCCCAGCTTTGATGACACAAAAAAGTGGAAATCCACAAAGGCCACAAATGCACCATGGACTAATTTTACGCAGGCAAAAGAAAAATGTTCCAGGTAAACTTCTTTAGTTTTCCTAGTTTATTTTCTCTTCAGGCAAGCAAACAAAAAAAGACAAACATTTCCTCCATGTTTCTCTTGATCTGGTAAAAAGAAAAAAACATTTGCCCACCCAGATGCATGCTGGTCCTACTAGTGACTGCCTATTTAAAAAAAGTAATTGATCATAAATTAATTCATTCTAAATTAATCCTAACTAACAAAAAACAAAGGAACTTGACTAAATAACCAAAAAAAAAAAAACATAATCTCATAACAGATATCAAACAATAAAGTAAAATAGACATAGCTAGATTATGCACAAAAACAAAAAACATTTTTACTTATTATTAAAAAAATAATTTACTCCTACAATTAGTTTTAACATGAAATATTAAATTGGTGACTAAGTAAAGGTGCTCCAAAGACCTTAACTCCCCAATTGAGGACTTGTAACATTTCAGATATTCGCTGAAAAAATAATTTCATGAATCATTACTTGTGTCTTTGGGCATGTAAGCAAGATGTTTACACTATGTACCATGGAAATCTACCAGTTTAGATGTATTTAAATCAAAAACAAAATTTTTTGGTTGATAGTTTTGGTTACAGCAGACCAAAATGTAAATGTAGTCAGGTAGTTGAGGTGTGGATGATGAACTCATAAAATCTTTTAATATCTACACTGCTGCCTTTGTTTAAAGCTGTCACACCAGTTTAAATGACTAGAGAAGTATTTCCTGATCCTACAGCCTTTTGCAATATGACAAATAGTTCATACACAAATACTTTTCTAAAGATGTCTATGAAACCCTCTTTGTTTAAATGGGATTCACCATTTTGTTTGTACTGCTGTATGGGTGTATCTAAAAGATGTGGTGGATAACAAGATCCTTGATTCTGTTTATTCTCGATAGTGTTACCAGAGGGATCCATTCACCATATAAATGGCTTGTAATGCAATGTATGTTCAGAGAAGAGCTAATACTTGACAACCAATTTATACTCAACACTAATTAATTAAGCGCTGTGGTCGGTTTAAGCTGCAGTTCACCTTTTGTAAGTTTTGTTAAAGCTAACAAACGGCCTTGACTAATGCATGGATGGATCAAATAATTATCAGCTGAACAAAAACAGAATAGAAGTTAAAGTTTTTGTAAAAACCTGGAGCAATAATAATTTAGCACATAGCTTTAGTTACTTTAGCTGGAAAACACCAACCAGGCTGAAAATCCACTAAACCTGAACCTTCAGAGCCACATAAAGACAGTAACAAAGCCTTCTATCACCTAAATAATATCTGCAGCATTAAAGGACTCATGTCCAAGAGCTTTATCTAAACTAGTCAAACTTTTCTTCGCACGCCTTATCATTATACTAAAATGTACTTTTCTGGGGGGGTTTCTTCCCTTAGGCTAGGTTAATGTACCGCGCTTGTCATTAAAATACAGATAACTACCTGGTATCAGTGACAGAACAGAGACAACAGTGTAAAACGGGGCAGGGAAAAACCCCTCTCTCATTTTCATTGGCATGGTTATCTGTTAACCTTGAAGCAGTAAAACAGCCCTCTTCTTCCTCTCAATTCTCCATTCTATAAAGCCTGCTTTAAAAACCAAAACTACATGTAAACATGATACATGCAAACAGGTAAGTTGGTCTCACTAACGGCCCTTAGATCTGTGTGCATGACTGTTTGTCCTCTGTCTCTGTGTTGACACAGGAACATGCAAAGTTTCCCACATGTATTAAAGGACATATCCTGTTGACTGTCAAGCAGATTCCCTCCCATCATGTTTCTGTCACCTCAGATGTTCCCTTGGATTAATAGGCATGTTCGTCATTCACCTTCTCCCCCTACGTGGATGACACTCAGCTCCATGTCTCTCTCAAATCCAATTCTATATTCCCATATTAGTCCCTCTCCAATTGACTCCGTGGAATAAAACACTGGTTCATCCTGAATTTTCTTAAATTAAAATGCAATTAAACAAAACTTCTCTCTTTACCAAACTTCATAGCTTCTTCATTCCAGTCACGCCTCCATCTTTCTCTCCCATTGGTGTCATCATTGATAACACTTGCTCTCTCCCTTCTCATGTTAATAAAATAACTTGGTCAATCTACTTTACAATTTCAACTGATGGGAGTAAAAAAATAAACAAAAAGCAACATTAATTTATTATACATTGTAAAACCTTATAAGTAATTTGGAACTCACATGATTTAAGGAAACCGATTTCTTTAAATCATTTAAGTACATTAACTCAAATGAACAAGTTCTATAAAAAAAACTAATTAAGTATGTTATTAGTTTATTCTGGTTATGGTAACACAGTTGTTAATATTCTATTGTACTGTTTCATTCAGTAAACTGAACTTAAAACCAGTAAGTTTCCTGAACGTAGGTGTATTTTTCCTTAAAACTTGTTTATTATATGTTCAGTGTACTTATCAGCACCGAGCCACACCAAATTAAGTGGTAAAATTTACTTTAAGATGATTCAAAATACTTAACCTACTAATTTCTTTAGTCCCAAAAAATTACTATACTTTAGTTCTCACAACTTTTTTTTAAAATTAATTAATTTGAGGAAACTGATTGCCTCAAGTTAATGTAACACACTAAAAGCTTCAAATGTTTATCTTTCCATCATCCTTAGATTTTAAGTGATGAATCGTATTAAAATAGACACAACAAATGGTGCAAATATACTAAAATTTTATTGACCTTAATTGATTTCTGTGGAATATTTTTCAAGTATTTGTAGAGTTGTATATATTAAATATAGAATTGTTTTGGAAATCTATTTAAAAATTTGTTTTATTTGGAGAATAAAAGTAAGATTAAATGAATCATCAATTCTCTAATACCCCAGAATCTTTGTTGTACTCAAAACAAGTGAGTAATTAAGTCTTTTTTTTATTTTTTTTACTTAGAGTAGACTGGGTTAACAATGGATCCATGCAAAATTCTGTTAGGGCTCAAAATTGAACAATAACTTTTTCTTTTTTTTGCACTATTGTTTAAAAACCCTCCTTTGTAAAAAGTTTGCTGATTGTGTGAGCAAGTTCTAATGACTGTCTGTGGGGACCCCTGATTATGGGAGCAGCCAAAAGGACAATCAGAGTTCTGTCCATGTTGAATTTTGCCAGAAGAGACAGAAAAGATATACCTAACTTCACTTCCAAAGTATTTCTGTTTGCACAAAATTTTATTCTATTTTTTTTTTCAGTGACTGAAGATATGAATTCAAAACAGGAGCATAATTTTATCTCCCTGCAGGATGATGACAACACCTAAGTCTTCTGCAAATATTTGAATATATCTGTTAATACCCTGGCTACAATAGTCCTTAAGGTAAAGGATGTGCAAGGAAGACCAAACACACCCTTGAAGTCATCAGATAGAGGACGACATGTCTTCAGACAGCTGTCCATTACTCTCACTCATTGTTCTGTCTCGTAATCCAGCCTGTTTCGTTTTAAATGCAGATTAAAATGATCTAAAGTTTGTCATCTAAAATGTGTGGTTGGATTGTATGGTAAAGTAGACGGGGAATCAACAAAAATAAATCTAACTTGTTTTTCCCTGCCCTCAACATATTTAGAAAACATCTAAGGTGGATTAACAGTG
This sequence comes from Cyprinodon variegatus, assembly GCF_000732505.1. Classification (NCBI taxonomy): domain Eukaryota; kingdom Metazoa; phylum Chordata; class Actinopteri; order Cyprinodontiformes; family Cyprinodontidae; genus Cyprinodon; species Cyprinodon variegatus. The sequence goes on from NW_015150562.1 coordinate 493,546, forward strand.
TCATCCTCTACCCCTCGTTTAGTCCAATTTGCAATCCAATCCAATTCTATTTGTTAAGCATATATAAAACAACAACAGCTGACTAAAGTGCTGTACAGAAAAATAAGTAAAACATAAAACATTACAGATTAAAGACAAAACAGCTAAAACATAAGTAAAAGTAACATTCACACTATCAAAGTGAGAGATTAAAGAAATAAAAGGATAGGAACATATATCCAAGAACAGGAAAAGAGGTTTGGTCAAAAATGGCCCCTTTAGGAGAGTTCTGAGATTTAAACCACTGCTGACCATACAAAACGGAGACTTCTGTTGTGAAGAAAGAAACTATCCAATTTGGATTATTCTAAGAACACTAGCAAATCCATCATTATATGGATAAAAAAGCCAACAAGATTACTTCAAAGCCTTGACAAATATCCCACTGAGATCCAGATTTTAAAGCATCCATTCATGCTTAACAACCACAAAAATTCTGCAAAATACTACAGACCAGAAATTTTCCACATTAATTTAAAACTCAGATTTCCAGAAAAGGTTGATTGTAGTTGTTGCTGTTAAAGATGGCTATGTCATGATCGTGGCACTGTTGACTGGCTTAATGGTTCATTCCATTCACCTACCTTGCTCTGCCCAGTTTCTAATCCCTGTTCATCTGATCCACCTGCTCCTGCCTCTATTTAAGCTGCTTGCTCCCAGTCATCAGTAACAGATTGTTGGAGCCATTGGTAACAGTTCTCTAGTGTACCTGTTGTTGTTCTAATTGCCTCATCATGACCAGTTTTGTCCTCGGACTTTTGATCCTGCCTCCTCATGTTTCAGATTTGTTTGCCTGATCTGTTTTCGGACTCCTGTTGGTTTCTGCTCGTGGACTGAACCTGGATCCGTTTCCTGACTTCGACTTGGATTTCCCCTCGGCAACTCTTCGGATCTCTGATCTTCTGGTCTGGACTCCTGTTAACCTCTTTGACTTGACAGGAATTGGACTTCATCCTCTGGAAACTCCTGCCTTCCTTTGCCAACTTGGATCTGCTCGTCAGCCAGTTCAGCAGGCTTCAGGCTCCCGCTCATGGAACTCTCTGGGCGGCCTTCGCTGTGTGCTGTTGTTAGCCATCCGGTAGGATTCTACTCTTTCTTCTGGGCACAGACTGAACTCTAAAATCAGGTTAGTGACTCGCAAGCTCTTAATCGGCCTTTGTCAGAGATATATGGTCTCTAACCTGAGTTTTCCCCCTACAGAGATTCCAGGCCTTTGATGCCCTTGTTGCTGAATTGCAGATTCTACGTATGATAATAAATGCTCCTGTGAATAACACTAATCTGTCTGCTTCAAATTCTGCGTCCTCAGTTCTGAGCCTTGATGTGTTCAACTTATTAATTACTTAGGGCCATGTTCATTTGGACAGGTTGTTTCCCCCCAATTGACAATAATATTTACTCAGGTTCTATATGTCCAAAATAAATTTATTTGATTAGAAACTTTTAAGCAAAAGCAAATAGAGCTGCAGGGAGGTCCCATTCTTCCTTATTTAATGCATATCTGGTTGAGAAAAAGCCTCATCTAAGGGTTCCACTTACATTGACAAAGAAGAAGCCAAAACAAATGGCCACAAAAGGCATTTGTACAGAGGATCCATGTGAATCCTTTATTTTTCTCTCTAATTTAAAGTGTACATCTTTGATTTGAATGCAACACCAATTTCAAAAGAACAATGAGATTTCAAAGAGCTGTTTTAGAAAATTCACAATATAACATTACAGTGAAAAGGTGATTCTACAAAATATGTCTCAGAGAGGCTCAACAGCAATAAGCCCCATATGTTCCAGAATTGTATTTGTTAAAGGATTAAAAACTGTATATCATTCCACTTCGAATCCACAACTATTCCCCGCTTAATGTTGGCCCTTCAGAGACTCCCACTAAAATCCATTGAGGTTTGGTGTTGCAATGTGACGAAATGAGACATTTTTTTCAAAGCTTTGTTTCAATGGCTACCCTGGCTGACCCTCCCTGTTTTTTCTTTTCCATTCACAGACTTGTTAGGATGATTTTAAATGAAAAAGTCTCCATTAGAGACAATTTTATCAATTATTGTAAAACTCTCTGTGATGGTGAATGGTGACAGGGTGTGGTTCTTGCTCAGTTTAAGAATGAGGTTAGGGGATTGGTGCCAGAGTGAAAAACATGGCCATAACTAGTCTTCTGCCAGTTTCTTCATGGTTTCTAAACTCTTGCGACGCCTTCTGACAGCACATGACATGGTATCAAAAAGTCAGATTGATTCTAAGTAGATGCTTACACAAAAAAATAAATGTTCTAATAGAAATCTTATATACAAACACTGCTACAGAATAAAAAGTAAACAGTGGAATTAAGTGTTGGAGCAAAAACTCCTTTGGTATCTCCCTGCATTTGGTAACGATGTGAACCATCTCAGCAACAAAATGAAAGAAATTGACTTTGGAATCAGCGGCAAACCTGAAGGAAAGGTTTCGATCAGGAGTGGGACCTGATCGAAAACCTATACCTGAACCTTGGGTGGGATCGTTTTTCTGTATATAACACTGAAAGAGGAAACATTCTAGTTATATATTTGTACAGAAAAGGAGCGATCATCCCTGGGGAGAGGGTGGAGTATACTCTGGAAATTACACCCGGCCTGTCAGGAGAAAGAGAGAGAGTGATGCTTGTGAAACAGTCAGAGAAGGAGTCTGATCGTTAAGAGGTCTTAGAAAGGAGGCATGAAGGGACACCTATCCTCGCTGATGTTCTCTGTCCTGTTTGCGGGGGGCTTGCTGACCACTCTAATGTGGTACAAGCTGGACAATAAGTAAGTTGGTTTTTGCTTTTACGTTTTAGCATAACTGGTAGAATGTGCTTCTGTGGGAGACACAATGATATCTTTATAATTCAGAGAAATTTATTCTATTTGATATTAATTTTTTAACATTGTCTGTATCCATTTTTACCAACAAATTCTTATTTTAATCTAAAGTAGGACTAAGAAATTTATTTGAGAAACTGTTAAATCCTAAAGTTGCTGCAAAGGTTTTTAATTGTTCAAAGACATAGGGTTAGGGTTAGACAGACATAAAACCAATAAAACCACTAGTATTAGAAGCATAACAGTATATACTGCAATGTTAATCACTTTAAAAACATAGGGGAGTAACTAACTAAAAATTTTTAATAAAATTCTAATAATGTAGACACACAGAAAATATAATATTTCAAAAAAACTTTAAATCATTACTTCACTGTATACCAGTGTCTATTTTGCTTTAAAAATATCCAAACATTGATAGAAATGTGTTCATTTGATGGAAATATTAACTACATTAATCTCAAATCCATCATGATTGCATTAAGTTAGACAGAAAAGAAGCTTTGGTTTGGCAGAAAATCTTAAAAAAATGTTTTTAAACTTGAAATAGTTTCAAAACTCTCCTGTACAAGTGATTGTAATGATTTTTAAATGTTATTGTACCGTACTCTTACATAATGCATTTTGCTTAAAATTGCGTGTAAAACATGAAAAGGAAAGACAAGAGTAAGAAGGAGCAGAGGTAAATGGGCCATAGGGTGCAAACTCCATGCAAATACTGGAATTAAAAGAGAATTCAAAAACACTGGCAGGCATAAAAATTATACGTGTTTTTGTGTGTAGCATCATTTATGTGTTTGCTGCAGGTTTTGTATTTGCAGTTTCTTTGCACTTGGCATCTCTTTATTTTTTGTGGTTGTAGCATTTATATTTTGCATGTGATTTTTTTTTTGTGTTTGAGAATTATTCTCCTTTGTGTTTTAGCTAATTTAATTTTAGTGTTTGCTGTCAATTAATGTATTTTCACAGGCTTTTGATTAAAGACAGAGAATGGATAGGGTTATTTCCTGAATAAAGAGATCAGCAGATCACATTATTAGAAAAGAAAAACAATAATAAAACAAAATTAAACATGATCTTGTAGCTCATGGATTAAAAACTCAGATGTCTTTGAAAACATGTTTTTCATTCAGCAAATTTTAATAGGAGCTCAGGTTATATTTATGTTCTGTTCTTTCAACATAATTTCGGTGAATGAGAACGTTTTATAACATAAAAGTCCTTACTTAAGTGACTTTCAAAAGTCCACAAATTGCGTTTTAAGGTCTCTTATGTTCATAAAACAACGGACCAACACTGATAAAACAGCTTAAGGTGGGAGAGATCATTTGCTGAAGTTTTTGTTGAGCATTAAGTGACTTTCTTTTTTCTCTTGATCGTATTTCAGAAACATGAAATATCGCAGACACCTGCCCAAAATGAAAATTGCTCCTCGGTCTACTGATTCCTGTAAAAACTGTGGGTGAGAACACATTTTTTTGAGGCGTATTTTGTTCTCTGTCCGTTTAGTGGCCTCTTTATACTTACATTTGTTTTGTGAAAATTTTGCAGAGAGAGTATAAAGAAAGCTTTAGAGATCTCCTTCAAACCCTGGAAAAAACAGGAGGACAACTTTAAAAAGTTTAGGTGAAAGCTTTTTTTCTTCTTTAATTTTTTTGTTGGGTATGTACATTTCCTTCACCTTGAGTTCATGTAATTCTTATAAAGAGTTTGCAAGTATGTTTGAAGTGGGGGTCTCAGTTTCAGCTAGGGGTTTTGGGTAGCAATAAATACAATTATCAATCAGTAATACATCATTAGTTTACAATAATTGTAATGTTGGGGCCACAAGATGGCGCCAGACTTCTAGAATATAGAAAAGCCCAATTTAATAGAATTTAATTGCATTACAACCACATACTTCTATATTGCCATTTAAATGGTTCTAATATGAAAGAACACAAAGTAATGCATAATTGGTAAGTAGCTGCAAAAGAACATATATTAATAGTTTTAGAAATTGCAAACTAAAAGGTACTGCTTGTGTTTCAAATCTAGCGCACTTTAATCTGATAACCTTGACAAAAATGATAAGAATAACAAATTCCCTATAACATTCAGATTATTAACAATGTCAAGTCGATCAGTTGGAGGTTTTATATTGGTGTAAAAGTAGCTCTTAATCATTTTGCCCCTTTCCCATGCAACTATTCATACCTGGGTTGAATCAGAATCAGAAATACTTAAATAATCCCAGAGGGAAATTACTTTTGTTACATCCTCCAGATATACAAACATTTAGATTTAAATATATAAAATAATACAAAATAATATAAATATACATATAGACATATGTAGCATCAACTCTTAATGTCACAAAATATGTGGTGTGCCTTTACGGAATAGTCGTATCCTTTTATAAAATATCTTCTACTTACAAAAGTCCACTTATAGTAGTTTTTAGGTAAGTTGTAAAATAGTCTAATCTAAACGAAATGTGAAATTGTAGCATTTTTAGTAAGTACAGACTGTATTCTTGAAATTTTACTGATATATGAAATGCAAAAATTATCAGACATGATATATGCTCATAACGACAGTAAATGTTATCTTAATGACAGTAAATGCAAATGTTTAGGCTATCACTGGTCTGCTTATAGTTATGTGTTGTACCTGATCTTGTTAACTATATTTGAATGTCAACAAAGGTCTTTTGGTTCTGCAGGTTTCAGCTTAGCAGCAAGTGCAATGGCTTTGATAAGGCTATAATTACCCAGACAAACACTCCTCTGGGATCAAAGCTTGTTTATGATGGGCAAAAAAAGACCAGCCTCCAGGTGAAGCCAGAGATCTTCAGCACCTTCCCAAAAGTAAGTTACTTTGCATCTGTTTCTATGTTATCTAAATACAAACTAAATATAAGTCTAGATTTTTAACACCACAATCAAAATGTATTTCCATGCTGACTCAGTCTTTCATTTATCCATCCAGTTGTTCCTCTACATGGGGTACTATTTAAATGCAGGAAGAACATGCGTGTGCATTGTCACACCTCAGAGAAATTTCCCAAACATATGTGTCTTTGTTCTGAGGTGGGAAGCTAAAGTAGAGACAGGTATCACAGATGCACATAAGGAACAATATGCAAACTCCAGAAAAAAAGGTCCCAGTTAGTATTCAAATCATTGTTCCACCTTCAATGAGGAAACAGTGCTTACAACGACAGCATCATTTGGGAAATAAACACTCCCTTCCTAAATCTCATCATGAAAATCCTACAGGAAAAAAAGACATTATGAAATCATAACTTAAAGATTACAAGTTATCTGTACATACAGATATTTGTATGTATATTTTATTTGTTCAATGTCAGCATAACAAGAAAGAGAGGATTTTGGGATCCATCCATCCATTTATGTTCTTCCGCTTATCCGGGGTGGGGTCGGGGTGGGGGTAGCAGCTTCAGTAGGGAGGCTCAGACATCCCTCTCCCCAGCCACTTGGGCCAACTCCTCCAAAGCGTCTCCAAACACAAAATCCCAGTACATTTCAAACCAAACAAGACCATCAAACAGAGTGCATACTAAAGACAAAACTCCCAGACCTAATATGAGCGGAGTGGTATATGTATGTAGCTAAATCAGTCTCAGTTTTCACAAATACACATATGTGATTCATACATGCACAGGACAAGCTCCACACACACACACACACAGCCCGATTCACGCAAGCACAAAAAAATCCACAAACACCCAGTACAAGCTTCACACACACACAGCATGATTCATGCAAGCACAGAAAAGTCCACACACACACACAAAGCACAATTCACGCAAACATACAAGATTCACTCATGCACAGCACATGATAAAAAAAAATAAAAAATTCACATGTACAATTTTTTTTACGCTGTTCAGTCTTTAAGTAGAAGAACACAAATTCTGCTCAACAAGTTGCACATAAAACATTGGGGTGATATTCCATATTATCAATTATCTGTTTCATTTTCATTCCAGGGGCATCCTTTCTCAAATAAAACAAAGCTCACTTGTGCTGTTGTAGGGAATGGTGGAATCCTGGCAAACAGTAGATGTGGAAAAATGATTGATTCAGCTGAGTTTGTCATAAGGTGAGTGAACCACCCAGTAAAGATGATAAAACTCAGCTGTTAAAATTTCTAACAATATCTATGTTTGTTTTATGTCTAAGGTGCAACTTACCTCCTGTTACAAACGGACATGAAAAACACGTGGGTAGTAAGACAAACCTTGTGACATCAAATCCGAGCATCCTGTTGGATAAGTAAGCATGCAATTCAATCTTAGAGGTAATGTGTAACCTTGTTAGGGATATAGCCATATCCCTTTATATTTGCTTCATATTTACAGGTACAGGTCTCTAATGGAACGGCGGCGTCCATTAATAGAGAAGCTAAGCAGCTATGGCGACTCTATGCTTCTTCTTCCTGCCTTTTCCTACAGTATAAACACCCCTGTATGTATGAGGGCTCTCTATACTGTCCAGGATTTTGAAAGCCCCATCCGGCCAGTCTTCCTTAACCCACAGTACCTCGAGAGTCTTGACCTTTTCTGGCGTTCTCAAGGTTGGAAGGCATCCCGGCTCAGCACAGGAATTATGATGACCAGCTTGGCACTGGAACTTTGTGACAATGTGCATCTTTTTGGATTCTGGCCCTTCAGTGTTCACCCACACACCTTCCAGGACTTAACTCACCACTATTATGATAACAAACCAGCGAAATCAAATTTCCATGCAATGCCTACTGAGTTCAACCTGTTGCTGCAACTGCACAGCCAGGGTGTGCTCCAGCTACACTTGGGAGACTGTGAGCCTGATTATTATTAGTCACACAGAAAATAGATCCATCTACCAAAAGTAATGATTTTCTTATAAAGGAAATCCAGCATAGAGGTGAGCTGTCTCAGATGTGTTTGTAATGACCCAGCCATGCACAGCTTAGTCTCTTGAAGATGGGAAATCTTTGGATCATTTTTACATTTTATAAAAGTGACCAAGAAACTGCCAAATTGGTGAAGCATCCAGTCAGTTTAGTAGCTTAAGCAGTTTACACATAAAATGTTCTAATAATATTTGCTTGATCCGTTGAAAAAGCCAGTCAATAAATTTAGATAACACTCTTCAATTTTAAATTGCGTCAATAACTCATCAAAGAATCAGTGGGACAAAAAAAAAACCCCAAAACAAAAAGGAAATCTGTACATTTCCGGCACTGTATACCAAACTCATAAAAAAACAGAGTAGGCAAATATTATATTACCAAAATTAGATGTTACCTTTTGTGTAATTTGTGCAAAGAGTCTGAAGCACACCTGTTTGTGAAGCAATGTCTTTGCTGGACACAGTAAACAGTTTGTTTACTGTTTCTGTTGCTTTTAGTAATCCTCCGGATATTTAGAATATCATAAATCTTCTAAAATTAATCATAGCCCTAACTTAATTTTTCCGTTCTGCATCATTTTCTACACTTCAAAATTCTGAACTGCTTGGAAAACAGTCTATTCTCTTGAAATTATCAAATTATATGAATTGCATAACTGCAACTACAGCTAAATGTACTAACATGGAACATTACAAAAAAACAAAGTAGTATTCATGTGAGGGTTTGTTGCAATTTTCCTTATTATTTTTCCCATTTTCTTTTTTGTATCTTCTTTGTATTACAGTTGACGATGTATACCAGAAATTATTTATCATGCTTTCAGTTATCTAAATGTTCGGAATTCTAAATACTGAAGGTAATTAGACAATAAGCTAGAGCTGAGCCAAATACAGGGATGGACTGCCTAACATGTTCTATTATGTATGGCAGATTAAATTCATAAATTGTCATCTTTTCATCATATTGTTTATTTTCAGATATTCTGTAAGTTTACCTTGCAAGCAAGATGAACTGTTGCAAGATTTCTGAATTCACAAACTCCTAAAAAAACATCTTGTCAGAAGCCAACAGATGCGTTAGTGTCAATACAAAAATGTTTCAGACCAATAAAGTGCAGTGACATGTATGACATCAACGTTTCAACCAGAGGCGTAAGGCTGAGGCAAAACAAATATGGCCGCTCCGGATGAAATATTTGCCTTTTTGGATGGGAAGATGTTTGCAAGTGCCTCCCGACCGAGTTTGATTTATCACTTAACTCGGTCAGTTGTGAAATAAATAATAATGTGATGTCACAGACATACGAGACAGGTACCAAATCATCTCGAAGAATTGTACTAAATACCCCCCTTTTTGCAAACCCTTTCAACTTGATTGATATATGTAGCTCAATTTGAATTCCACAAAGGATCAATCTGGCTTGTGCCAGGTTAGCTGTAAGTGTCAGGGAAGATGAAAGGGTAATTCTGGGGGTGTTGTGCAACACCAGCAACAAATTCTATAAATGTGTTGGTTGTATATATTTGTTTAAGTAAAACATAAAAAAAAAATGTAATGCAGGGAATTCATTTTTTAAATATGTAGCTTATAAACTGTTACCATTTTTGATGGCTCCATTTGAGAGCCTAAAACCATTTTCTGTCTTTTATTGTGTCCCTTGGTAACGGATTCAACAAAGAAAGCACATAGTTTGAAATTAGTCAGCTCCAAACCTTGGCTTGTGCGCATATGGCAAATTGTTAAGGATACTTGAGCTATGGCGGGTATAGGTCCACAGTCACCATCATATGTGTAATCTGAGTAGTGCTGGCAGTAAGGAAGGAGCTAGGCAAGCATCGGGATGCTTCCTAAAACTAATGCATTTAGCATAGAAACCTCCTGAGGTTCCTAGAAGCTCCATGGTTGCCCACAATCCTTTGCATGACAATAAATAGACACTGCTCTGAAGTTTATCTGATACTGATGAAGAGACACATCCAGCCAGTCACAGTCAGAGCTCCTTGCTCCTGTACATCCTTGCATAAAAAAATCATTGTGTTCATGAAAAGTTGCCTTAATTGATCTAGTTGTAGTAATACAGTTATATTGCAAGTAATGTAATGGCGTTACCAATATGTGAGAAGTAATTAGATTACTGTTTTCAATGAAAAACTAACACAGTTACTAATGCCATTGCTGTGTAGTATAATTTCTCCCAACACTGAGTATGAGTGTTTAATACCACACCTGTTCCCTAAAACACTCCAGTTGCAAAGAATGCAGTGAGAAGTTAAACCAGCACTAGCGATGCACAGTTCCTCCCTGTGCACCTCTGTGAGGCTGGTCAATCTAAACCAGCTTATAAGTGATGCATCATTATGTCCCAGCAGTCTCTCAGCACACTCTCCCTCCTCATTCTTCTACTGCCGATGTCCTCCATCAGAGCCAAGGTTGCCATCCTTCCACAATTACTGACACCTTTCTACAATTTATGGACATGTGTAACTGCCAAAACCTTTTCGAACTTATGAATTATCCCATCGGATTTGTTTGGAATTGTTCTGCTGATCTGCCACCTTTTTTTTTATTTCATTATGTAAAAATGTAAATGTCTATTTGTGAATGTATTTACTCTCCTTGGTGCCAGACATGTGAGCATTAAAATGACAAGAACAGAGTTGTATTTGCAGTTTGAGTCTGAACTTAACTTGTTTCTATATATTTTTATTAGATACTCTGTCCCTTTCTCATTGCATTCCCGCCATCCTCATGTCTGTAGCTCTTTCCAAACATTCTGTATTCAATTGAATTTGGGCACTCCAAAGGCGTTACATAATAGTACATACAGTCAAAAGAAACAGCTTGGAAGATAAATAAATAAAACTGAACATAATAAAAAATAATTAACTTTTATTATATACCCAAATGTTGTTAAGTAGGGATACATTTTCTGAATCCTCTTTATCAAGGTTGATGCCCATCTTGAGTTAACAAGGAGTAGACCCTGGATAACTAAAAGACAGATGACAAGCATTCAGGCAATCAAAGATCTTAGAGGCATTACAGAGAAAATTGAGTAAAAAGCATGTTTCTGAATGGTAGAAAGTTAAAGTACCTAAAACAGTAAAATAAAATTATGATTACAACTCACTTCTTTTTATCATGGAGTTTAAGGTTTAAACCAGATTTTATGGAAAGCAAGACTAAGGGGGAGAAGAGGGTTGTGGAGAATGGCGCCTGAGTTTTAAACATACAAATAAGATGTTTTATCATGTCCTGCTTTACATACTTGTCCCTGATTTCTGAAGTGACCTTTCATTTAGTACACCTTTAACACCACTGCGTTCTTTTCGGTCACTAATCCTGTTCTCTTCACGGTGATTCCAGTTTTTGTCCAGGCATTACACTAATCCTTACCTCAGCTCACTGCTGGTCCATGCAGAGATAGTGTGCTTATGTAAAGTCACTTTGATTGATACACTGCATTAGATGGCAGGTAATGTAACAATACCAATATATGAAAATTAATTAGTTAGATTATTTCTTTAATGAAATACTAACAATGTTAATTATGCTGGAATTATTTCATTGAGTTTTTCCCAAAACTGGCCAACATTTACTTTACTTCAGGGATATTCAATAATTATATTGTTACTACTTAAATAATGTGAATATTTAATCTTTTGTATCTTTCTCTAATAATATTATTTAATAAATCCCATAGTTTTTTTTATATGTATTTTATATTCATCTAACAGTATGCTATAATATTCCTGTTTAGCTGTCTTTAAAATTTTGGTTAATTTATTTTTATCTCTTTTATATGTAATTTCTGTCTCCACCATCCTATTCCTTAAATAATATGTAAATTTACTACATATTGTGTTCCTTCATTTACAAGCATTCTGCATTCCTTTTGTTATATATCTATGCTGTATTAGAATATTTATCTTTTATAATACATTTGTTTGGAGCACTTCCATTTTGTAGAGCAAGTTCCTTGTTGTTTTCACTTGTTGCATTTTGTTTGTGATGGCAGCATTTTTTGTTATTCTGCATTTTTCTTTTCTCATTTTTTTTGTTTGTTTGTTTGTTTGTGTGTTTTGGAGGTTGCATTATCAGTGTTTCCAGCTGATTTCAGAACTTGCCGTGCCTTTGCACCTGCTTGCAGCTTGTTTGTTTTTTGTTTGCAGAATTTTTCTGTTGCATTTTTTTTTTCATGTGTTTGGATTTATAGAACATGTTTTTGCTGCTTAATTTGTGTCTTGTTGCACGTTCATTTATGTAAACACATATCCACCTCAACCTGCTACTTGTTTAAACAGACCTGATTTGTGCTTTCTTTTGACGAACCTCATGAGGATGGCCTGTTTATCCTTGGAGTTTCTCTTCGGGGGGCTGCTAAGCTTCAATGTGCTCATTGTTCAGTTCGATCCCATGGGAGTTATGAAAGTTAGCCACTTGTTGTAGGCTACAGTAGACTTACAGTACCACTCTCCTGGTTCTCCTCGGTTCTCAGTGGGTGTGAGTGTATAAGCATACAGGGTTTCATCTATAGCCTGGTGTTGATAACATAACTCATCCTGGAAACTGTTCTCTTTGTTAATTGTTTGACTCCATTGGATTTAGAACTGCTTTTGTTCTTTTTAATTAGATCAATAGAGTGACAGAACTGAAATTTGTTGTTGTCGGAAGGGTCATTTGAATTGCAAAACATAGATCTGTATAAAATTATCACCCAAGTCTTTGTTGCATATTTGGATCGCATTAAGGGGAGTCCCAGGATTTATCTTGTTACGCTTAAAGCACTGAGTAAATAAATACTAAAAGCAGCAATGCATTTGTTATAAGTATATCTGAACATACAAGGAGTAAGCATCCTAGGGGGGAGGGGGTAGTATACTCTGGAAATAACAGCATATCTGATAGAAACAAAGAGCAAGTGATGCTTGTGAAACACTCAGAGAAGGAAGCAGATCGCGATGAGGGCTGAAGGGTGAGGTCAGCAGAAGAGATCAGACATGAGGGAGAAGTTACTCTCTTTGATGATGACTCCTCTTTCTTTGGGAGCCTGCTGTCCACTCTCATATGCTCCACACTGAAAAATAAATAAGTCCTTCTTTCTGTTAGAAATCCGGTTTAAGTTTGATAAACATGGTAGAAAATGCTTATATAAGTTATAGGAGAATATAATCATAATTTACCATATTGGTTTTAAACGCTTTCTGCATCCATTTAAAGAAGATGCAATAATAAATAGAACCACTAAAGTTCTGTACAAACCTTTTTGTAGGTTTGCATTTTGTTTTGTAGAATGTAGGCTTTTTCTATATATTTTCACTATGGGCATTTTATATGTGGGAGTGATGGCTTAGAGGTAGCTTGCCAAACAGACCAATTTACACAACACATACCAATCTGGTAAACTCAGATTCATCAATCTCAGTATAAGAGGTGGGAGTTTATTGTTGCCCCAGAATTACTGAATTACTAACAGTCAAGAGTGCAGCTGCAAAGGAGTATTGTTTTGATTATGCCCTTTATAATACCCAGAATGAGCTGTAAATATCTTTCAAATTTAAGCTGTTTCGCAACTTGTTTTGCTTTGAACCCCACAAAAGTATTTTCACACTGAACGTGAAGTTTGCAGCTGTACCAAAGGATTTCCAGGTAAAAGGGCGGATCGGCATTGAAAGTATTCCTGTCAGTTTAGCTATTTGGTCCAGAATGTGCGGCACATTTTTTTCAAAGACAATTCAGTTTATTTATTCATCAATAAGTTCTATATTTTATTTTTTTAGGTTGAATCTGGTCGGTCTGTCAGTCTTGATTAAGTCCAGAAATAGTTGTTGAAAATTGGGCTGTGTTTGGTCAGTCTGATTTTGTCTCACTTTCATCCAATACAAGATGTTGAAAAGAGGTCGAAAACCCAATTTTCAACATCTTTTCACCTTTCAGTTTTCAACAAAAGTTAGATGTCGTTTTGACATAAATCATGTTGTCTTTTCAATTTTTGTGATTTTTGTTCAGCGGGTTCTGTCGATTGTAAGAAATACTTTGCTATTCGCAATATCCCAAAACTCTAAAAGGTAAAAATAGCATTGATTTAATTTTTTCAGTGCATCATTTGAAAATTATAACATTGAGCAGATTTCAAACCTGTCAAATCTCTATAAACTTTAACAGCTCCATAACTACAACTAAAACTAATCTTGTTGACAGAAAAACTTAATTGCTGGTTTGGCAAAACTCAGTATGTACAACTGCAATTATAAGTCAAAATTAATTGGTAGCTGCAAGCCACAAGAAAATGAAGTTTTTACTAAATAGTTTGGTCGACAAACCTAATAGTAAGACTGAATTATTTGACTAAAAAAGAACCTTAAATAAACTGATATCAACATTTACTATTTGTACAAACCACAAAAAATTACAATCTTTTGATTTGAATGCCAGAATTTAAGTCTTATATTGCACAACAGGCCCGACAACCAACAGTCGTTTTTGTTTGCTCCTTACTTCACACCAGTAGGTGGTGCTCCTTGCTTACTGGATGTGCTGCTTAAAACTGAGAGCATGCTCTAAATGCTAAGACTGAATGCTATAAAGTTATTCAAAATTATTAGTTGAAGGGTGTGAAAACTTATGCATGCAGCTTGTTGCATATGTTCTTACTTTTCCTTATAGTTTTATTGCACTTTTAATTCTTTAAAAGGTAAAAATCTAGCTTTTTAGTGCCCACAATGACATCAAACACCAATAACTTGAAGTGTGTTGAAATTATATGGCTTGATTCAAAAACTTGTTAAAGTCATAGGTTTGTTTAACTGTTCAAAACTATACACCAAAGATCACTGACATATATAAACAATTACAATTGTATGTGCACTTCAGAAACTTAATAGATTTTAGATTGTATCTATATACAGTTGTGATGTATTTGCTTTTCATAGCAAATAATTCTGGTTGAAGGGGAAGGTCTAAATATCATCAGAGGTGTGACACCATAGTGGAAGAGCCTGAATGTTATCAGACAAGGAAAAGGTGACACGACGTGAGGGAGATAACCTGAAGGGATTGGAAAAAGAGGAATAAAAAAATTATGAGGAGCCCAATATTTACTTTTGTTTTGTCCCTCTTCTGTATGGTGGGCCTGCTGACTACTCTCGTGTGGCATATAATGGATAACAAGTAAGCAGCTTTATGGATTTTAGAAATTAAAAAATATATATTTCTCTATCTTGTTTATTTATTTCTTGTTTCTTAAGAGAGCTTTAAATGTTTAATTAACAGCACATTGTGTCTTTTTTTTTCATTTATGTGATTTAAGAAACAAATGCTCTTTTAATAGAAGACAACAAACTTTACCATGGAAAAACTAGTAAAAGCTTTAGAGAGAATCACAATTTTAACAACTATTTTCATTGATAATAACGTCACTGTAAGGAATCCCCTTTATGATTTTTTATTTTACTCCATATAAAGTAGCAATAAATAAATAAATTTGTGTTTTTGATCACCCAGCCAATTTTGGATAATTAAAACACTGTAAAGCATGTAAAATTACATTTCAAAAGTCATGGAAAAACACCAGATTTCTAATTTCTTTAACACTCTGTTCGTGTCTGATTGAATGCACTGAAACCATACCAATGCAAAAAACAATTCCCACAGAAGGCCTAGGGCTTCAAAGACATTCTGTTCTGACAAGGGTAAAGAAAACCGCAAAACTATATGATGAATTCCAGATTGCAGAGACGGGAATTCACGCCCTCTTAACACCCATCAAAAAAATGCTGAAAGACAGGACTTATTTTAACTTCGTGACAAAATGATCTTTACTTAAAATAATTTTTACCCTTTTCAAACAATGCATTTATGATAATTTATTACGGTATGTGTTTAAAAGGAAATGTAAAAATCAATTTACAGACTGTCTTTAAAAAAGAATACAGCAAAGGGTAAAGAAACTTTTACTTAGGTTTTTTTTTTTTTTTACACTTGCAGCTTTAAGTCGACCTGAATTTGGACCCGTTTGGTTAAGTAAGAAAGTACTGAGGAGGCGGTCTCTGGGGCGCAATAGTTGATTTCTGGAAAAAAAACAAAACATAAAACCTGTTGGGCAACTCTGGTGTAAAATAATAAACACTCGCATGAAAAACACCAAAATTTATTACAATTATTATATAATATTATGGGCATAATATATTACCTAACAGGGATCTCACAGTGCATTAATCCGCGCATTCTCCTGAATTAGTTTAACTCTTTTGACCTACATGCAAACCAGACAGAAACCAGACGAGAGCTGCAGGTCTTCTTTCAACCGGTTCAAACAGACATTTGTAATGTCTATCAAAGAAGATTTAACAATCTATTTACATATCTTATGGCGATACAATTCAAGAAACATAAAAAGCTACTATGTACATAGAAGAAAAAGATTAATTGCTTAAATGACATCGCAATATGGCAACGGTCATGTGATAAATACCTGTGGGATAATTTTTACTGCTAAGAGCTGGTTCTCTGGAAATCGAGTCCATCTTACTTCTTTAGTTATTCCATCTACTAGATCACAAAAAAGTCACATTTAAACATATAATAACAAATGCTATTTAACTAGGGTTAAAAAAAAACAACACCGTTTCATCCTGAAAATGAAAAATATACTTTTTCTGTTGACAACACCTATATAGTCCCCCCCCTTGAGGCATTCAAAAAGGTATACTTTGAAAATGCTACATTAAATAATCAAATTAAAGAATATGATATAATCATAAATATCTATTTGTGCTTTTTGTTGGTGGTATTTTTATTTCAAGAACAACTTAATTATTCAACAAAGGCACATTTTTATTTTTGTGTCTGAGAGAAACCCCCTCAACCCTGCTTACATAAAATATAAGGAATTGACATGAAATTCGCTAATTTCAGTGGGAAAGGGGATTTAGAGAACTATGAAAAAATGTATATCTGTGTAAAAAGTGCTAATTTGTTTTGTAGTATCATCAAAACAACTCACATCATAGCTTGTTGTAAAGATGGGGTTTGTCTGAATCCAGTGATATTTAATGTGCAAATATAGCACGCACAGTCAGTGTGTTAGAGTAGATTTTATGTGATCAAAGGTAATTTTTCCAACAATCTTCTTTGACATAAAGCTACAGTAAAAATGGGGAGTGTTTGTAGAGTGGATGGAGTTGACCTATTTGATGATGTGTACTGTTAGCCTGATAAACCAGATTAAATGTGAGATTAAATGTATAATTTAGTCTGGACCTGATGAATGAGACATCGGAAGATTGTTGATGAGAACAACCCGTTGTCTTTCAAACCATGTCTGTGCCTATTGGCCAACGCTCTGACCAATGAGAACAACTGACTGTGACGTAAGTGCAACAGAAAGCTGGTAGCGGAGTGAAAACAAACAGCCTGTCTGGAAAACGGCAAATATATCCTTATTAAAAATTAATGAGCGTAGAGCCTATTACTGCTGACGTTTCAACGAAAACCCCAAGTCTAATCCTTCCAAATCTGATTCCAAAGCTGAATCAAAAATTACCACCAGAGCCAGCGCTCCTTCAAACACAACTATGCCGAGAGAGGGCCGCTGCAGATGGGGTGCGGTTAGCCCTGGCTGCCGTTAGCCCTTGGTTGCTGTCCACTCAACCTCGGAAATTGTTTTTTTAATTATGCATTAAATCGATAAATGGACCATATAGATGCTTTAAAGTATAATAATCGCGCCTCAAAAGATCTTAAAACGTACTTTTATTGAACAACAAAAACAGAAAAGAGAAATTTAAACTTTCAATGGAGCGCTCCATTGGAAGCTGCTGCTGCCACAGTTCAATAGTTGTCGCCATCTTCCTTGTTGCTCTTTCTCCAGCGTCGCGCAGCTTTGTCGTCCCGCCCTGAAAACCCCGCCCACTTTACATCCAAAAATTCTAAACACATCTCTGCGTTGTGATTGGCCCGCCAGTTCTAGGGCCTGGGGCATTGATCGAGGCTAGACCACTCGCAGGAAACAATTATTTTTACCGCTGGGCTAGTTTACTAGCCTAGTTTTCCGTGACATTGAAGTGTTAAATGACTCACTTAGTAAAATTTGTTAAATTAATTCAAGCAAGCTTTGATTGGATTTTAAGTTATTGTCTAATTTTTTCTCTTTTGTGTTTTTTTTTTCATTTTAAAAAGTTTAGCAGAATGCTCAAAAAAAAAAAAGAATGTTCAAAAACATCTTGGGCTTTGGTTAATTTCTGTTGAGGGATTTTTAGATAAACCCTCCTTTGTTCAGCAGGGCAGAGGCACTGTAGAGTCTCCCGATATAACTGGTTTCTGCTTTTTTGTAACACCTTCTAGGAAAACCTGCACCTGCCACTAAGCCTCTTTGAGCATGATTGATTTGAATTCAGTTTTTTTTTTTTTCCAAGAAAGAAACCTTTTCCTGTCTATAGCCATTCACTGCCCTCACCTCCAGCCAATGGCTTTATTTTCCATGTACAGGGTCCATGGACCTTAATTTCACTCGCACTATAGTTTTGCCAGCCAGATATCCCTCTAATCTTGCCTTAGGCAGATTTGAAATTGCTCAAACGTACTATATTAACAAACCATAACTGCAAACAAAATGCAGTTACGGTATCACGTTTCCTTCAGTTTACAAAAATAATTTTTTTTTATATAATATTAAACAGCAAAAAAAAAAAAGATGTAATAATAATGCACTCTAAGAAGAAATTGGTTCAACAAACAACAAATCTAGTTGGTTAAACCAGTTTTGGTTTGATAAAAAAAAAAGAAAATGTTCAGAAACTGACCAAGCCATTAGTTTCAGATCAACCACTTCAACTGATTAATGAAACAATCAATAAAAATGGTAACTGATGGTAAAGTAATTTAACTGTTTGGCTATACTCAAGTGTTATGTAGTGTTTTTGTAAAGTTGAAAAAATTAGAAAACAATCCACTGGACTTTGTTTTCCAAGTTTGAAGACGTTTTACTTTCCATCCAGGAAGCTTTTTCAATAAAAAAAAATGTCTGGATTAGGGTTGAGTTCCAGGCTTTATAGAGTAGCCCAACAAAGCCCTGTTATGGCTTAGAAAACATTCAAACTGAACCGACAGAACAGGTTCTCCCCTTAGTAACGGGGAGTCGTTCAGGTCTTTGTTTGCCTGCAATACCGGATACTGACCTATTTCTCTGAAAAGGGAGTCGTGAGGGTCATTGTTGGCCTTGTTGGCCTTGCTGACCCCGCTGCGCTCTAGGTTTTAGAGAGCTAGAACCTGAGACCACCCCTCTCAAAAACCTATAATGCAGCAATAGAGTTGATTCCTTCCCGATATCATCCAAAACATCTCGCCTAGGCATAGATCAGTATCAGGTATTGCAGGCCAACAACAACCTCAAGTCCAGTGGATTGTTCGTTAACTTTTTTGGAATTATTATAATGGCATATATGGTTGATTGAGAATCTTCACCAGCACAGTCTTGTTTTTGGACTGTGGGAGGAAGCCGGAGTACCCTGAGAGCATGCATAGGGAGATCAAGCAAACTCCATGCAGAGACATACAATCGAACCTGGAACCTTCATATTGCAAGGCAGCAGTGCTAAGTACTGCACCACTTTGCATCCCAGAATGCATTGTGATTATACAAACACAGCCGATTATCAGATCAATGTGTTCTGACTACTTTCATGTTGGATTGAATCTGGACTGAATAAAGTCAATCACACAATTAGGATACTGTCGTTAGATCCTTTCGCTAATATTGTGGATGTATTTCTCTTGTTGGTATCACAGTTTTCTAGAGAGTAACCATCAACAGCTTAAAATAAGAAGTCAACCTCACTCCTTTGCTTCCTGTAAAAACTGTGGGTAAGAAAAAACAAACAAATACCTATACCTAGTCAGATAAACATTTATTTGCACTACAGAAAGTAAAACACTAACCTTCTTGCTTAATATGTTTAATCATGACAGGGAGAATATTAAGAAAGCTTTAGAAGTTTACTCTGAACCCTGGACCAGGCAAGACTACAATTATGAAAAATTAAGGTAAAGATGTCATTAATAATTTCTTCACATGGAAAATAATTTTTGAAAAATTATACATGTCTTAGAATTATATATTTCAAGATAATGGAAGGTTTTTGAATGTATAATGTGCTGTTCAACGATTTCCAAATTTCTTTCTTTTTCTTTGAATAAGAAAAAAATATTTTGTTATAGTAACTCTGCTATGTCAAAAAAACAAATGCCAACAGGTTTTATTGCGATTTCACAGGCTGGACCTAAAAGCCAATGTCAATGGTTTTGATACGGCCATCATTAGCCAGATGAACACTCCAGTGGGATCGCAGCTTGTTTATGACGGAGAACGAAAGAGGACCTTTGTTGTGGATCCTAAGGTTTTCAACTTATTTACAAAAGTAAGTTATTTTTTAATTATTAAGGCTGTTACAACAGCTAATTTTCTAACAAAATAATTATGTTTAATTATTTGTTTATAATATTCTTCTATTAGAGACAAAAGAGGCAGCTTTAGTGTTTTTGGTTCCTGGAAGACATTTTGGCTTGGTGCATAGTAAAAGTCTTAAAATCTTCCAGACTTCTTGTTATAATTGCGTTTGTGCCATTTACTTAGATGACAAATATCCATTCTAGTTAAGCCGTTCTTCTAATTAAATTGATTACAGGCCATTTAACAGGTTAATTTAAAAATCATTATTAAAATGACACATAAAACACATAAATAAAATGTATGTATTTATGTAAATTTCATACTGAAATCCTAAGCAGGAACATTTGTGTGTTTTTTTACTTATGCACCTGTATATGTGATGCACAAGCAGCATCACAGGAGTCGGTCCACTTTATTCAAGGTATTCAAGTTTAAAAATATCTCAGCACAACTAATGTTGTTGCAGAACAGATGCTCACGATGCTAACGTCAGCATCCACAGCTGCGGCACAAACTTTTATGCCAGCCCACATCACACCAGATGACGAGCTTTAGAGCTCACAATAAGTTAGTTCACATCTGAACATCTTACCTCGCAGTTAAATATGGATTTCAATATGGATCATTTGTCTTAGTAGGTGGCTTAAGAAGAAAAAGTAGTTTCAGTAGTATATGTTGTTATTGCACTAAATGTTGCATGTGCAATAGCAAATGTTGAGCTCTGAAAGGTAATGATTGGTGGACAGGTCTAGTCTTATAGTTCTGTTTTTAGTACTAGAAATGGAACCGTAACTTTCTCTAAAAGGCTGTATTATATTCCTTGTTGCTATGTTTATTTTTGTTTTTATTTTTTTGCCACATTTAATGGATATAGTTGTGCTATCATTAATATTCATGTACTTTTAACACTTGTGAAGAGGTATTTTTTCAATCAATGCCTTTTTATAAAAGATTTCCTGTTATGGATACGTACAACTTTACCATAACTGACAAAACACTAAACAGGAAAATAAAATACAGAAAAACAATCCCTGCACATCAATCCCATTAACTCCCACCCAGGTCACTGTTTGGTCATCTCCACACGTTACATCCCTGCAAGTACAAAGCACATTCTAGTAAAAGTTAAATAATTTCAAATATAATGGTATATCTTGAAACATGTCAAGAAAAGGACCCCATGCATTTACAATTTTCCCAGTTTAATGCTGAAGAGAACATTTAACTTTTTCCAGTTTCAAGCACTGCATAAATTGAGGTAAACCGTATTTATTGCTAAATTGTTCAAACAATGCCAATTTTTCCTCTATGAAAATTTCTTTAAAGTAAGCAAGCCCACTTCTTTGCCACTCTAGCAATGCCCCATCCTGAACAGATGGTTTAAAAAAATGATTAAGTGCAAGGAAAAATCATGAATTTGTTTCACCATGGGATCAGGATAATATTAGACAAAGAAAATGAAAGTGTGGAAAAGAATTCAGCAGCGTATTAAATTCCCTTTGAACAAGTTTTGTTTTCTTTCTGTCATTGTGATACCCAAATTAGTAAGTTCTAAAATATTTGTTTTGGTATTTAAATATAAGAACTTAATTTTGGTAAGGTTTAGTTTATACCCAGAAATCTGAGCAAAGTGACAAAACAGATCCAGGACAAGAGGCATTGAAGTTTATGGTTTGGGAATAAAAAGTAAGAGGTCAAATGCATAAAGTGCCACCATAGGTTCTATACAGCAGCAGCCGGCCCATTGGGATCACCCTCTTCCTTTTTTCAAAGTAAAAGTTACATTAAAAGAACTGTGTAACACTCCTCCTAAAACACCCTCACTGGCTCCTGAAGACAGCATATCCACATCCAGATCCTCCTCCCCATTATAAAGCTCTAAATAACCTTGTAAAGTATATTTGTTTTATAACAGGTGCTGATAAATCAATTTTATTATGGTTATATATTATTATTATCATCCAACATGGAAATTGTCCAATTTTTCATGTCCTGGATCCATATATTTTGTCGGGAAAAGGGATAGTAGACATGCAAGACAAACTGGAGAAAACATACATAAAAGTGGAGGAAACAAACACAGAAGATCTACACTGCAAAAAACATTCTGAAAATGAGTAAACATTTCTTACAATAAATGTATGTACCCTTAATTTGAGCAGGAAAATAAGATGATCTGCCAATGGAATGACTACATTACCCTAAAATAAGATAATAAGATAATAATATATTATGCACTTGAATTGAGAGACTGCAGTTGTTTTATTCTTAATTTAAATGTAAATTGTCTTATACTATTGGCAAAGAGTCTGGCTTAACCGTCTGAATTCAAGAATAAATGCACTTATTTTGAGAAAAAATTACTTACTTAGTTTTATATTTTTGCAGTGTCTAGAATGCTGAACTTATTTATGAGTTACATTACAAATACTTTTTGGACTTCTGCAATCAAAATTTCATCTATGATTTTACCTACGTATTCCTGCTCCAGTTTAACAAAACTACAGTATGTAGACTTTTCTAACCAGAATTAGTTTTTCTGCAGTAGTGGCAGAATCAAAAGATCATGATATTTGCTTTGCATTTCATGAGAATATTTCATAAGCTGTCTGCACAAAACTCCTCCTGTTTAATACCTGTGATAAAAAGGAACAGCAAGTTTGATCTGCCAAGACAGAGTGCAATGCTTTATGGAGTCTGATCACCTGATAACTGGTCACCATCCTGGGTCAGGAAGCAATGATAATTCCTGGATATGCATTCCCTCCCAATTCTCCCATTTCCCATTAAGCAACAATTGTAAACAATTTACATGAATTGTAAACAATTCATGTGAGTTGTTGCTTACAAATTTGTCACACTTTGTTAGATTTTTTTTGTTAATCTGTGGTATGACTCATCCCGCTGATTACAGGGAAGATGGATGTGATAGTTGGGAAACATTTAAATATATGCAGACTTTGATCAGGTTTTATACTGTAATCCCTAAGCACAGAAAAAACAAAACAAAACAAAACAGACATCTGACAAAGCAAGTTCAGATAATTGGTACAATTCTATTCAACCGGTCATTTTTATAAAGCCTTTTTTCTATTACGGTACAGTCTATTACAGGAAATACATTCTGAGAACATAGTACACTTAGACTTTATGTTCCCAGACTACCCCAAATCTGGCTAAAGTCACAAGGGTAGTCAAAAAATCCCATAGTAGCAAGGCTTCAACTCCAACTACTGTACAAAAGCATCACACTATTCGCCCTCCCCAGGAAAACCTAAAGAGGTAAGTTCATCTGATTATGAGACCCCAGCTTCGGGAGGAGCAATGCAGCTTTCAACCTGACCGTAGACCGCTGGACCAATTCTACACCACATAGTGCCTGAGGTCATTATGTAAATTTGTGTTTTGTTGACTTGGAGAAGGCATTTGACCATTTTCTCTGTGGGGGGCCATCCAGGGGTATCGACTCGGTGGTCCTTTTACTAGGGCCCATTTAGTCGCTGTACAAGTGGAGCAGGAGTCTGGTCCGAATTGCCTGTGTTAAGTTAGACCTGTTGCGGGTTGCATGTTTGACTCTAACTGTCCTTTAATGTACAGGATTTCTCGGCACAGCCAAGGGCAGGGGGTATTTCACTTGGGGAACAGCAGATTTCGTTGCAGCTTTTTGCAGATGAGGTGGTTCTGCTGGCTCCCTCTTGTCAAGACCTACAGTGCACCGACTGGGGTGGTTTGCAGCCGAGTGTGAAAAAGTGGGGTTAGCCTCTCAAAGTTCAGATTGAGGGGGTCCTGTTCATGAGGTGGACTGTGATGGTGAACAGGGAGCTGAATCACAAAGCAAAGCTCTCACTTAACTGGTCTGTCTACATTCCTACCCTCACCTAATGCCATAAAACCTGTATTATGATTAAAATAACAAGATCTTGGATACACACAGCTTAAATCAGCATTCTCTGCAGGGTGACATGGCACTCCTTTAGAGATAGGGTGAGGAGTTCAGTCAGTAGAGTTAGTTCTTCTCCACGTCGGGAGGAGTCAGCTGAGGTGGTTCCGGACATCTGTTCAGGATGCCCCCTGGATGCCTCCTTTGGAAGCTGTTCCCAGCACATCCCACTGTGAGGAGGCCTATGGAAGGGAGATTTACATGGATAAAATGTTTTTGATTGTGATCCCAGTAGATCCCAGCCTCTCACCAAAACCCAGTAATGATTGCTTCCATTCTTTTTTGTCAAATTGCACTTATCATTAGTGTTTTTATTTTCAGGAGACACCTCAGATTTACCATCTTTCATGTTTTAGCTGACATTCATCAGTTCCCTTTTTTTGGTCTTTGACTGCTCTGGTAATAATTTTTACAGTATACATTTCCATAGACATATAGTTTTATTATGCTTTTTTTAATATATGTAAAGTCCTTCAAAAATACATTTTAGGGTTTTTTTGCATTATTTTTTTTACACATTTGAAGTACAATGGTATAGCAAAATGTTAAAAATGTCAGCAACAGAAGAGTGAAGAGGAAGCACACTCTTTAGATACAAAGAAATGTAATTCTTTTGAGCTTGATGTAAGTCCAAGTGGAACAAGATTTTCAGCAGTTCTTATTCATTTGAGTAAGAAAGCACTGTAACCATTAGTAATACTGATATACCTTAAAACCATATTACCACTCAAACATTCCATACAAAATTGAGTATGCACTTTAACACAAATCTATAAGGCTAATACTGCTTCACAGCATCTCAGAGAAAGACATTTGGCTTTGGCAAAGAGGTTTTTGACAGTTTATCATAGCATATATACAGTACTGCATATCATTTTTTTGTTTTTTACAGTGGTAAAAAAAAACAAAATCAAATGCAACAGAAAAATGCTGCAAAATAAAAAACAACAAAAAAAAAAAAAAATACTGCAATCACTAAACATAAAGCAAAAACCTGCATTATACTTTCTTCGTTAATCTCCTTTTACTGATCCACGGAACATTTTTTCAGAGTGAGTGTGCAGCTGGTTTTTATAGTTTCATGTTTTTCTTTATTTGATTTGAGCATTGTTTTGCTTGCAGCTTTTTTTTTTGTGGTTGCTGCATTTTTTGTTTGCATGTGATTTGCAATCTCGTTTCGTCTTTCACTGTGCGTTTGCACCTGTCGGCCCAGTAGTTGCTTAAACCACAAGTAAATTTAAAAAAAAAAACAAATAAGGTACCATTTAAAGAGAAAAAAAATATTTCAAAATCATAACATTAATTACCCAAAATCTTATTCTTTAATTTTAATTTACATTAATTATTTGTTTAAAGTTAACAGATTAAAATGTGAGTTTCAATTAAAGGAAATAATGGTTTTAATCCAACTTTGTTTTGCTCAAATGACCTTGAACAAAAAATTTCTGCTGCTTATGATTCCAGGGACATCCTTTTTCAAATAAAAGATGGGACACATGTTCTGTAGTCGGGAATGGTGGGATCCTGGGGAACAGCAGCTGTGGAAAAATGATAGATTCAGCTGAGTTTGTTATCAGGTGAGCAGGTTTTGAGAGTGAAACTAATCCAGAGAAATTAAATCAGTTTTTCATATCTAAATTTATGTTTTTTCTTCAGGTGCAACCTGCCTCCTTTGTCAGACGGTTATGAGAAACATGTTGGTACTAAAACAGACCTTGTGACTGCAAACCCAACCATCCTCATAAACAAGTAAGCTGATAACTTAGTTACCCTAAAAAAATTATACATAGCTGTGTTTTTTTTAATGCATTTTTAATATATATTTGTAGATTTGAGTCACTGGTAGGACGTCGACGGCCACTAATGGAAAAGCTGAGTAACTACGGCAACTCAATGTTGGTCCTTCCTGCCTTCTCCTTTGGCATGAACACAGCTGTATGTATGAGAACTTTTTACGCCATTCAAGACTTTCAAGATGCCATCCAACCTGTCATCATCAATCCTGAGTACATCTATAAACTCTTTCTCTTTTGGCGTTCACGTGGGCTGAAAGAAGCGCGCCTCAGTACTGGAGTTATAATGGCAAGCCTAGCTTTGGAGCTTTGTGACAATGTGCATCTTTACGGATTTTGGCCCTTCAGTGTTCATCCATACAACTTCAGAAACCTGACTCAACATTATTATGATGACATGAAACCAAATGGCAATTTTCACTCCATGCCATCTGAATTCAACATGTTGTTGCAACTTCACAAACAAGGTGTGCTTCGTCTGCACCTGGGAGAATGTGAACCAGATCAATATCAGTAACAGGGCAAGACTTTGCTCTGTAGCGACAAGACAGGGAAATTATTGTGATTATGCCAAGTGGAACCGCAAACTTTGTTCTTTAGACGTTAAGCTATCAAAACACATTCTTCATGCTAAAATGAGGTGGGCTCTATTTATAATAATTGTTAATAAAAATGTGCTAAAACAAAATTCCCACTATAGTTCTGCAAGTCATTAGGATTGATAAATAAGGACTGCAAAACAAAGGGCAGTCTCTGATATTTCACTAAATGAATAACCAATCGCATCTCCGTATTTGATAAAACAAAGTTAGCTTTTGATAATATCAGAAGGATACTTCCTTAACACAGTCTCAGATTTGACAAGGGAGATTTCGGTAGAGTACAGTTAAATAAAATAAGTTGCTTGTTCAGACAACCTACATGAATTTATTGAGCAGATTTTCAATTGGTTCTGATTAACTACATATGAACTTGCAGATTTTGAAATCCCATTGAAACACAGGTTTAGCACATTAGCTACATGTGAAACATTTTCAGTTGTGAATGATGTCAGTAAACACGTAAAACCAGTTTTTATGTCCATACTATAAGATCAAAAAGATTATATGAGTAATTTCAAGCAGGAAGATATATTAGATGATAAGTTAAAATGAATAATTAATGTTGAATTGATGAAGAAACATATTCTGAAAGTATTCAGAAGTTAGTAGACCTGTAGCTTGAAGCAAAACAGGCAGCCACCAAGGATTAACTGAGATGGCATGATAATGCAGAACATTCTAACAAACTGACACCAAGGTCAAGCTGCAGCAAATAAAAAAACAAACAGGAACATTTAAATGTATTTTTTTTTTTTGACAGTAAAAGAGGATTTAATATGTTTAAGACTTTTCTCTTCTCTTGCATCTGAATAAACCACAACTACAATGTTTACAGTAAAAAAAAAAAAAAAATTCTATTTCATATAAACTGTTCAGCATGAAGTTAGGAAGGTGTGGACTTCTCTGGGTTGGGTTCTTTCCAAAGGCTAATACTTGGCCTAAATTATGTAAACAATGGAAAAATAATTTGAAAGAAAACAGCAGATTAACAGAGGAATGGGTAAAAAAAAAAAAAAAAAAGGGAATCAGGCTGCTTCAACCGACAGGCTTAAGTACAGATTTAAACTTGGTTAAGTACAGTAGCTGCAACAAAAGAGATGGTATTATAAACCTGAATTATTTTAAACGACTTGGTAATAATGCAGTGCATTAAAATCCCTTGTATCCTGTGAGACATTATAGGTCAAAAAGAAAACGTCCCCTAAAGGTTACTGCAGCTAGTGTTTTTAAAAGTTTTTTTTTTTTTTTTCTCAGTGAAGCACTTTGTGATTCTGTGTCTTTCAAAGCACTATGCACATAAGGTTTACTTATGTGCTCTCTATTGAATTGAAGAAAGTAATTCATAATCTGTATGCACCACCACTTCTTGACAAGGAGGATAAACAAAAAGTTTTGTCTTTAAGATTTTGTCAACAGTTCCAAGCATTATGGTTACACAAAGAAACTTGAAACTTGATCGGGAGGGTTATAGGTTTCTTGTATTGATTTTTAATCTCTGGAATGTGGAGCTAAGAGTGTCAATATAGATTCAAGCACAAGCTAGATTCATAAAAGTACAAGTACACATAAAAAATCATGAATACAAAGGACATGATCTAGTAATTTATTTCTGATGTACACACATATTGTGATTTATCTTCATGGAGTCTCTTGTAGTTCCATACTGGGGGAGGCAATTTCATTTATTAGCACTGGGAGGACTCTTTTAGTCATGTCATTTAGTCACTAGGTACAGCTTTTGAATCTCTTTTTTTATGTACTTCACCTTATCCTTTGAAATACTTGGGTAGGATTTGCAATGCAATCACACAAATACTTACAAAAAAGCTTCTTTACCAATTTTTACTTGAACATCTGTAAAGGTTAAAATATACAAGGGACAAATTGAGAATTATATTAATAAAAAAGAAAATCTAACAAAATATTTAAGTGGGTAAAATATTGAGGTTTCAAAGTATGAGAGGCTTTGCTTGTGCTGTAGATGTATGTGTGTATGCAGTAAGTAAAGTAAATGCTGTATTTGCAGTCTGATATATGAGCATGTGATTGTTAAGGGATGATCTGGGGGAAAAAGTTTTTTTTTTCAACAATAAAATATTTATCTGGAGGACAAACCAAATGTTTCAGGATTATTATGACTCTTGTGTTGTCATTTCTATTGAAAGAAGATATCAACTGTCATATTTTACCGCCCCCAAGGAGGTTATGCTTTTTATAAGTTTGTGTGTCTCTGTCTGTCCATCCATTCCTTTATCCGACTGTCCATCTGTCTGTTGGTGTATTGGATTACTTGAAAGATTATGAATGGATGTTAATGAAATTATTACCAAATGTGCACCTCAGTCCAAGGAACAATCCATTCAATGTTGGTGACGATCCACATCATAATTTGGATGCAGGAATATTTCAAAGGACTGTTTAACATTATATAGCGGAACAAGCAGTTCCCCTCTAAATGATCCAGATCATGTTTTAGTTTTAGCTATACCGTAGGTGTAAGTCACAGTATGGGGCAAAATTTGCTTCTTGGCCAAAGTCTGCTCTCTGAGTGTTTTTCTAGTTCTTATTGGTAGCTTCACAAAACCATATCAATAGAAATGTTTGTCTTATATGAAATATGGTGAGCTTTGTTCTCCAAAGTCATAATTTAAAAGTTTAGGTCGAAAAAACAAACAGAACAATGAAAAGACAGAAAAGATCCCCACTAAATCTAGACTTACTGTGATCCCAGTGTTTTTTAGTTTTTCTTTTTTTTTTTTTTTTACAAACAGGACAGTTAATAGTTAATAAATATTATGTGCAATATTTCAAATTTAGTTGACATGGTTATCTCTAAACATTGCTATCGCAAAGGTGATATGTTTGCTATCGCAAAGGCGATAGCAAACAGTTCCTTTGTAGTCCCTCAGATACATCTGCAATAAAAAAATAAATAAATAAACGAAAGGGACCAGAAGAGCCTTCAATTTAGCCCACCTTATAAGCGATAAATAGACAGGAACACAGCATCACCTTTGGTAAGAACATGTCTAGTGAAGAAGGGACTGATCGTCGTCAAATGAACATTTCGATCTGTTGGAGAAGCTCTCTGCCACTTGGCTCATATACCTCACTGCTCTGGTGGTGGCATTTTGTGGGCAGGGATGGGCAAAACACCTGAGTAGCAGCTTTTTACGTGGACGTGCAAACAAGAGCAGTAGGCTGGAACAATTAGTTGTTTTGTATGGTAGTTTCTCAGGATGCAAAGTAAATTATGATAAAAGGACAGTTTTACCACTTGCAAAATTAAATCACTCTGGGTGTCAAGGTATCACTACATTTAAATGGACTTTGACAAGTGTAAAATATCTGAAAATGATAATAATCTAAAAATCTCTATAAACTGAATTATGACCCACTTCTTAAAACGATTGCAGAGGATCTACAGAAATCGTCTACCTATTACTTTATTTGGAACAATGACCTGCATTAAAATGAACATTTTGCCGAGGTTGCAGTATTTCTTCCAATCACTTCCCATACCTTTACCACAAACTTTCTTTAATTGTCTTAACACAGCTGTAGGACACTTTGTATGGAATGGTAAAGTAGCCAGGAGGTCTATAGAAATATTATCATGGGATTAAAAATCAGGAGGGCTTCAATTACTCAATTAAAAGAAAAACATCTTTGCAGCTCAAATGCAATTTATTTTGTCCATCTCTATGTTTGAAGGTGACACTGTTCCATTTTGGATAAACATTGCATTTCATTTTTTGAGAGATGCTGACTTTTGTGATTGTGTATGAGTGTATGAGTATGACTTAAAAATACCACGTAAAGCAACAGATAACCCAGTTCTATCCCATCTTATAAAAACTATGGTATGACATACAAAATTATATTGGAAAAAATTTTGACTGTTGCCAAAGTCACAGCTGAGACACAACCAGCTCATTCCATTGACTGTAAACAACAAGATTCTGGAAGCCTAGTATCAAAATGGAATTCACATCTTGAAGGTCTGCTTTGAAAAAGGAACTTTGTTGTCTTTTGAACAATTGAAATGTAAATACAGTTGGCATCTCTACTTAGGTGTGAGTGTGTGTCTGTACATGGTTGTATGTCTTGTGTGTCTCTGTGTTGCCCTGCGACAGACTGGGGACCTATCCAGAGTATTCCCCACCTCTTGCCCATAGATTGATGGAGACAGGCGCCGTCCCCACTGCAACCCTGACAGAATAAGCGGGAGAAGATGGAAGGATGTTACATATCATTTTTAAAAGGTTTTAAAAATAATTAATTTTCTTTGTCTGAGACACTAACCTTATCAGACTTTGTAATGGACAGGAAGTTATTGAAAATGTATTGTGTAATTTATTTTTCATATAAATCATTGGAAGTGAATTTTGTAAATGTTGCAGATTGTTTATGGATGTTTGTCTGTTTTAATTAGCATTGTTTAATGGTATTTGTACTTTTTAATGTTAAAGGGTTTTTTTGGACCTCACTGGCTGCCCTGGAAAATGAGGGCGGGCCCTATAAATGCTGGTGGGATGTTTGCACTAATAATTGACTTGAACTGTCAAGCTGTTTGTCATCAAGCAAGCAATAAACACTTAGTGTTCACCAGTTAAAGCAACAAGGTATGTTTTGTTTAGTTATTTGTATAGTAAATTTATGTTTTGTATTCTAATATTTGTATATGTGCTATATGTTTTAGTTTTCACGGTGACTAAAGTAACTGGTGACTGTGATGAGGATCTTCATCAAAGAAAATAAAAGGCTTAATTCACCCGTCGAGACTGGCTGAGTAATTCAAGTGCTGGGGAGCTGCAACAGTGAAAACTGGAGGCTTCTGTTTGGATTGCACATCGGCTGAAGTTTGATGCTGCGTCGGAGTCAACGCCGCAATGAGGAGCTGTCTCTGGTGGATTCAAGTTTGAATCAGAAACTGAATTTGAAAAGATGACAACTGGCCCGGTGAGAAACTGACTGTTCAAACAAAGCGGAAATAACTTGGAAATGATGTCACTTGGTTGATATTCATTAAATTAAATTAGTTTAAGGCCTATGTTTGGTCAAATTATATGCTGAATAACTTATAAGGTATGTAATTAAAAACAAAAGACAAATATTAGAATGTTTTTTGTAACTAAATGTTTAGTTTGAATGTGGGTTTAATTTCATTGTAAGGTTTTAAAGTTGAGATGTCACTCCCATGTGAAAAAGGATTTTCTGCTGAAGATGTGTGCACTGAAGAAAAGCCAAAAAGACAAGAGTTGGTGTCAGGTGCTCTAACAAGAAAGTTAACTGAAAAGGGAGAGCAGTATAGAGAAGCAGAGTCTGCAAAATGGATAAAGGCATTTATTAAATCTTATACCTCTTGGAAACAAATTGCCAGAGAAGCCAGGGAGAAATTAAAGGGTTTCTGCTCTCAGGAGAATCTGAATGAAATAAATCAGCAAGTCCAAAACAGTCTTGAGAAGTTGAAACAGAATTATGAGTTTCTTCAACATAATTCTTTATATACTCCAGATAGTGTACAGAAACTATACTAACAAATTAGATTTATGATCTTGTGTGTAAGCGTTTAGAAGTGGGTATTGTTGAAGATAAATTTAATCATGAAGCTGAAAAGGAAATAGTGCGAGAAGTCTTAAATAGAGATGAATATCAGTCTGTTTTTGAAGAAAACTCTCATGAATGTTCTTCAGATTGAAGCTCAACATGCGAAAGTCAGTAAGCTTGAATGTGAATGGAAATGTAAGGAGTCCCGGATTATGGCAGATATGAAGCTGAAGTGCTACAGCAGCTTGATGAGGAGAAGAGTAAGTTAAAGGTAATGCAAACATATATGGAAGTAAAAATGGCTGCAGATCGGCTTGATGTTTATGGCAGAACTTGAAGCTGGTGTTGAAGGGGAAAATCTTGATGTTAAGCCTGATGTAAATTCAGTGCAAACTTTAAAACGCCTAAGAAAGTCAGCTGCAAAGGCTGCATCATTTCTGCCACCTCATGTTTGCTCTGAGATTCCTGCAGTAAACTTGGTTGAAGCCTTAACAAGCTCATTTAGTTGAAGTTGCCTTCCTGTACCTGAAATATTCCCATGAAACCCTTTGAAATTTGTGGACTTTAAGATATCATTTAGACCTTTAAATAATTCAAAATCTTGGGGGAAAAAATCTTGCATCTGAAAAGTTATCTTTCTGGAGAAGCCCGAAAGGCTGCAGAAGGTTTCTTTTACAGAAGCTCTGAAGGTGCTTGGTAAGTTCTACAGGAAAGATATGGAAACTCATTTGTAATTCAGAAAGCATTTAGGGATAAACTTATGACACGGTTAAAGATTACACCAAATGATCCATTGTCTCCCAGAGAGTTTGCTGATTTTTTGAAAAGATGTGAAGAGCCTCAAGTAAAGGGACTGTTGATCTTAAATGATTGTGAAGAAAATCATAAGATGTTGAAGAAATTACCAGATTGGGTTGTACGTAAATGGAGTAGAGTTGTTGTTCAGGTACTTGATGCGTGTGGAGAATATCCATCTTTTGAATGTTTTTCTAGATTTATACAAAAGGAAGCACATATAGTATGCAATCCTATTGCTTCTCCAGTTTTGTTAAAGTCTAGAACTTTAGCAAAGGCTTTTAATACCAGCAAAGGCTTTTAATATCAGCATTGAGTTTAGGAAACAAACTGTTCATGTTCGGAAATCTAAACTAACTTGCTTGGTTTGTACAGACATGTCCCATGGTGATGCAAAATATCCAAAATTTGCAGTTAAATCAACGGAAGACAAAATATCTTTTATATAGCAAAACCATCTTTGCTTTGGATGCTTAAGATAAAAGGCCATTTATTGAATTATTGCAAAACACGGCATATTTGTGGTGAGTGTAGACGGCTTCATCCTACTTGTTTACACAAGGAGAGAGCGAGATCTCAGGATGTTGCTCAGCAGTGTTCCATATCTCCAAAGGAAACGCCTCAGGTTTCTCATTGTTTTATCTTATGCACTCACCCTAAAACATTTCAGTTACATCAAGTATTGTTCCAGTTTTTTTGTCCTCTGTGAAGGATCCTGGCAAGGAAACTGTGTTGTCAAAAGTACACACATTTGTTACTTAAGTAGAAGTATAGATGCTGCAGTTTAAAAACAGTTAGAGTATCAACTTGACCTCTTTACTCATGTAAAAGTGAAAAAGTGTGTGTTCCAAAAATTACTTAAAGTATAAAAGTATAAAGTACCCTTTAAAAAAAAAACCAGCCAGATGCCACTATATGAATTGAAAGCTCAATTTTTCGATTATTTAGAAAAATTCTTTGAGATAGGGCCAAGGATGAGGGAGGCCTTGTTGGTCTCCATCTCCTGATACGCTCTCGCCTGTGTCCGACCTTTCAGACATTTTTAACATCTTTTTCTGAATCGGACATTGTAGCATGGCAGTTCACATTTGCAGTTTGAAGAACACCTGCTTGCTTCTGATGATTTCCTTTGGCGTCAGCACAAATTTGATGAATAGCTGACCAATGAGTGCTTGCGTTATATGACTCATCAATTAAACTAGTTTTCACTAGGTGTGGATGGCGCCAATGATCTGCATTGGATGGCGCACATGACGTGACATAAATATTTCTAAACATTTAACCGAAGCCAAGAGTAAAGAGTAACGTTTGTTTTAAAAATGTAAGGAATATAAAATACAGATACTTGTGTGAAAACGTAATGAGTAGAAGTCAGAAGTAGGAAGAAAAATGCGTAACGGAGGAAAGTATAGATACCTAAAAAGTGTACTGAAGTACAGTAGTTTAGTTTAGTTTATTTAAGATCTCCATTAGCTGTAGCAAGCTACAGCTATTCTTCCTGGGGTCCAACAAAAAATATGAAATAAAAAAAATTACAAATGAAATAAAATTATATGGACATTAAAACATCTCCCATAATCTATACATATACATAAATACATACACACATACATACTCATACATATATACATATACATACATACCCATATACATACAAAGAAACAATCCAAACTAATCAAAACAAACTACAAAACACATCAAGTGAAGAAGACTGTGTACTCCTTCACAGTCATACAACCATTTGATCTAACCTGTTCATTTTACTTTTGTCATTGCCATTACCTTCTCTACATACACATACACTTTTCTAAAGCACAGTGATTCACACTTTTAAACAATAACATCCAAGTGTATGTATATACCTTTACACATACACACAAACATATTCATCTCTAGTCCTCTATACATCATTCTAACACAGATTGTACAGGCTTTACAAATTTTTTGGTGTAAGAATTAAGTCAATATGTGGTAATTTGTTGCTGTATTTAAGTTACCATCCCTCCTGTTGAAACATGGCAAGGCCCATGTCTCAAAATACATAGATGCTGTTTTGAATAAAGTTTTGGGAGAGCTGGTTTGTTACAAACTCTATAGAGTCCTTCTGGATTCACTCTTACCCATTTTTACCCAGATTTGTTTTTTTGCATTTGGCGCAGTTTGCTGTCGATTTAACAATACTTCTAGAACAATGATTTGGTCTGTTTCTTGCCCAAAATAAATATTAGATGAACCAAATTGTCATGCTGCTGCCTGTTTTGCAGTTTCATCTGCAAATCTGTTCCCTTTTGACACTGCATCAGTGCTGTTTGTGTGAGCTGTACATTTTAGTAAAGCTATTTTGTTTGGCAATTGAATTGCTTTCACTAGTTTTGTGGGTAAGCCTGCATGTACCACAATTTTGCTTTTTGCGGTTACTGTGCCTCAGCGTTCCCATTGTTTTGCAAAGAAAAAGATGGTAGAAAATGCATACTGACTATCAGTATAAGTTGTCACACCACATTATTTGTCAATTCACAGCCCCCTATTAATGCAATTAATTCAGCTGCCTGTGCTGAATGATATGACTGAATTTGCTTTGCTTCACTTACATTGACACGACGGCTTAACCTGTTTCCGTTTTGCCTAAATCATCTTTAAAACAGGAACCATCGACAATGCCACTTCTCCTGATGGCAACGGAACATCTGTTAGGTCTGGTCGAAGGAGCTGTTGCTGGTCTGTCTCTGTCTTACAATCATGTGGTTCTCCCTCATCAGCAGTTGGGATTAATGTACCTGGGTTTAACGCTGTACATATTTGTATTTTCAGATGAGGTTGTGACAAAAGTATAGCTGTATATGACAACTGCTGTGCAGTTGAAAGGAGATACATTTTTTCTCGCATTAATTATACATCAACTGCATGAGGAACTAAGTAAGTAGTTGTAACAAACAGAATGACGTCAGCTGAATTTTCGATTGCCATGGCAGCTGCACATACAGCTTGAACACATGGGAATAGGGCTGCTCCCACGTGGTCTAACCTTTTAGAGTAGTATGCTACAGGTTTGAGCTTATCACCATGAGGCTGTAACAACAGAGGTCATAAAACCAGCTTTATAGACAAATGTTTGGATAAACGTTTTTTGATAATTTAGTAGAGCTCAGACAGTTGCTGAGATAAGTTCTGCTTTTAGCTCTGTGAACTGCTGTTCTTCTAGAATTTTGCGTGAGTTCGCTTTTCTCTTTTATTTGGAGTAGAGACGGTAGTGCAGAAAACACAGGAGGATTTTGTTGCAACGCCATAACATGTTCTATACATAACGCCTTAATACCCCCCTGTGTGGGGATAACTAGATTCCTAATCATCTAGTTATGCCTCAGATGAAGAACTGCCCCTGCGGCCTCTTCTCCTGCCCTGCGGATAAGGTGGTTGTATCTAATTGGGACACTCCCTAAACTAATGTTCGGGTGAGCCCCAATGCCAGCATCCCACATCTGTAGGGTTGGGAATTGACAAGATTTTCACAATTTCGATTACCTTATCGATTCTGTGAAACTATTAACTTGCGCAGTGACATTTGTCTACCTCCACCTGGGATATTCTATTTCTGCCTGCCTCAGCGAAAACAGAAGGCAGTGAACGGGAGCTGTCAGTCTCTGAGCCAGCCAAGGTATCCATCTTGTCACAGTCATCTAAATCTAATGGAGAAAGCATCCATTTAATGAAGAAGCAGTACTGTAAAATTTCGGAAAATAAACTCATCTCACCTTTTGTCACCTTTCTCTCGCTCCCTGAACTGCGGAGCAACTTTGTAGCATGTTTAATAACCCCAAAGAGAGGTAGGAAATTGGTCTATTTCCAGAAATGGCATATGATTTACTAGGAACCACATTAAACAAAGCCAGTGATATAAAACTAGCTACTTACCACCGGAGTTGCCTTCCATGCTGGTCGTAACTTTAGCTTCTGTCCGGCAGCATCAAAAACGTGGCATTTATTAAAATGTATAACTTGTTGTGTGTGCGCAGATGTTTCTGCATATTGGATGTATTTCCTCCCGCGGATATAATTGCCACTTTGCAATGATTGCAAAGAGCCTTGTTGCCATCTTTCTTTTTCACATGATAAAGCATGACAGTTCATTGTGCAGTTTTATTGCAGGTGATGACCAGTCAGCTGCAATCACACATGGTGGATAGCATTTGACTTTTCCTATTCTGGGAGAACCATTTGTTCTCCCTGATTAAAGTTAAAACAAAAGAAAAAACAACAGAAGATTCCTAACCGGCCAAACGCCTGTAACTTAAGATAAAATGACAACATTTACATATTTCTAGCACTTAACAATGCGTGAAGTAGTGTTTCTTCTAACACTGACATCACAGCTGGGTTTTGTCATGGATTGCTCTCACAGGACTCGCAGATCGCTAGAGGTGCCCAGCAACTGTAAAATTCTCTCAATTTTTTATTACTTGGAGCATTTTTAGCGCGATTTAGACTAGCCACATTGAGAAAAGAAAGTATAATCTACCATCACAGATGATAAAACTGCTGTAGAAGCAGTCCTTTCTATTTGACCTTTAATGCGCAGGTAGAATGTTTTGTACTTTGGAAAGTACCGTATACATTAGTTTTGAAAGAACAATTTTGATTAAAAATATCGACCGTCTCCAACCTCTTCAGATGTTTTTAATATGGAGGAAGTATTCTCTGCTCATTGATATATGGATTTCAGGACAAGAGGGACGAGTCAAAATTGCATGCTCTACAGTGCTAGACTCATTACTTAAATGAGACCACCCCATGTTTTGAATGTACAATGACTGTAAATGCATGGATGTGTGTGTTAGACCAAGAATCGAGTGTTTAAGTCTTAAGTGTCTTAGGATTTGGTACCTTTTAGACATACTTTTAGAGCAAAGCTTACAACTCCACATTCATATCCTGAGTGACCAGATAAGATAAAAAAGTAAAATTATGTTACCAGCAAAAAGCAAATCATATGAAAAATATTTTGAACCTTTGACATACACTTTTAGAGCTCAGCTCAAAA
This sequence comes from Cyprinodon variegatus, assembly GCF_000732505.1. Lineage (NCBI taxonomy): Eukaryota > Metazoa > Chordata > Actinopteri > Cyprinodontiformes > Cyprinodontidae > Cyprinodon > Cyprinodon variegatus. The sequence continues at coordinate 531,496 of NW_015150562.1, forward strand.
CTCCACAGCTCAAAACTTCACAGCTAGCATCCTTGTAGAGAGAGAAAAAAAAAGAAACAAAATGAATGCATCCTATCTGTTGTTTTACAAACGGTGCTTTTTTTTTTCTCCCCCTCACACTCTCTTCAACACTCACTGTGTGAAGAAATATGTGGAAACTAAATGATTTGCAGTTCACATCAGTTTCCTCTCTGTGTACAATTTTGATACCATTTCTGGTTCGCTAGAAAACTTGTAAAAACATCATGGGTGAAACTAAACAAGCAGCAGATAATTTTCTAACTAATACCTCGGGTAACACTGCGAAAAAGCAAAAGAATGCTTGTCAGTGGTCAGATTAGATTTTAAACATAGTTGAGGCTATATGCAAGTTTACAGTAACGTTGAATCTGATAATGTTTTCAATTCTAGCAAAACACGTTTAGAAACAACACATGCATGTACTGTACACATTGTTTTTTTTTACGAAAAATATACCCCATAAGTTAACACAAACTGCTAGTTCAATTTCTAATGACTCAGAACAGAGGGACCCAGTATTCAGGCAAGACAGACAGTGGGATAAATTTAATAACTAGCACATATTAAAGCAACAACAGATCAGATTTGCAGCGGATAGGACGTCTGAGGCAGGTAACTCTAAAGAGAGGAAACACAAGTTAGTGACCATGAAAACTTGATGGAGAATGATCTGAATACGTGGGTCACTAACTTCGTTTAGAGTAAAGTTCATGCTCAGAGAACGAGGTGATACCAACAGGTCAGCTGACAAGACGCAGTGGTGGCTCCTCGGAGAGTTCCAGACACCGAAGCCTTGAAGGACACAGAACTGACAGGAGATCATTTCCAAACAGATGAAGCACGGCAGGATAATCCAGAGGGTCGAAGTCAAGAGGCAGGACCAGGTACAATCCACAATAGAATACAGCAGAATCCAACAAAAGGTCAGGCAAACAGATCAGAACAGGGGCAGTCAGGCTCAAAGGTCTGAATACAGAAACGGGTCAGGATCAGGCAATCGGAACACTGCGCATGCTGAAGATTTGCGTCATTTTCTGCACATGCTCAGAAATGGTGTGGAAGAAATTTAATTAAGAGCATTCAATAAATTCTCGATCTTGCTATCATTAAGCATTAAAATGGTTTGAAATGAATTACATAAAATGAAACATTGTTAATAACACCCATAACATTAACAAATATGAATTAAATAAATAAAAAAAACATATTTTTTAGTTCTTAGAGTCTGGGTGGAGAGCCATGCCTTCTGGCCTACTTGTTATTGGGGGGCTGGTAGGGACATGAGAATGAACTTCTGACATCCTGTGGTGGTGGTTCTTCTTGCTTTTCTGCTGAATTATTGGCATCTCAGGGCTACAAAACAGGCTCAAGGAACATTTCTTGTAAAGTGAACAGTGGTAGCTAACATCCAACAACAATATAGAAAGGAGAGAGACTAGTGGCACTATGAAGTAGTACGCTATGAGTAAGAGTAAGTTTTGTGCCCACCTGAGTTTGGTTTTGACCTCTTGGTTTGGTCTGTCCATCCTTTTGACGATGGAAACCAGATGACAGGCTGACAGAGATCCCCAGCAGAGAACAGAACTCCTTCCAGTATTTAGCAACGAATTGGGGAACTCTATCAATAACAATGTCTGCGAGAATGCCATATAATCAAAAAACCTATTTGAAAAGAATATTGTCAATCTCTTTGGCAGTTGGAAACTTCTGTAGAGAACCAGGTGAACTATCTTGGAAAATCTGGTGACTATTGTGAGAATGATGGAGTCACTCTGAGAGACAGGCAAGCCAGTGGGACTAGGGCTGAGGGCACAGGAAGGAGTCATAGTAAGCCAGAGAGAGGTCATCAAGAGGTCTTGTTTAGACTGGGTACAGGCTTCAACAAACTCATTGATGTCAGAGATTAGGCCGGGCCACTAAAACTGTGTTTTAACAACTCAAGTGATTTTGGTGAACCCAGGATGACAGAACAGGTTTGAGTTGTGACAGAGGTTTAGTACTGTATTGACCAGATGATCAGGAACAAAGAGTATGGAGTATGTTGATCACGAAGATCCTCTCTGACCTCCCTCTCCTCTCTGATCTCCCTCTATAGTTCAAGCATGGTGATGGAAACAAACAGAATGGAAGGATAAACTCCTATTCGTCCGATGTCTCTTACATCCTGTACAGCGCATCAGGCTTCACATTTTTTTGTCCCGGGTCTGTAAGACAGTGAAAAATTGTATCTTCAGAAACACAGAGCCCACCTGGCCTTTCTGGGGTTTAATCTTTGTGCTGTTTTGTAAAATACTCTAAATTCTTGTGATCAGTCCTTACGTAGAATTGTTCATTAGCCGCCTCCAAGCAATGGTTGCACTCTGCAGCTTAACTGCCAGGAGCTCACACCCAAGTCATAATTGCATTTCATTTGAGTGAAAAAAGGCTTTCTCAGCCTGGTTGTGCCAGCTGAACCTGTTACTGAATGTACCATGATGCAGACAACAATTGAAAAGTTTAAATACTTTAGTGACAAGTAAATATATGAATGGTTCTTGAAGTTCAGCACAGCACTGAGGAGGAAAGATTAAAGAAAGTAGGAAATTATACCTTTGATGGAGATGAGGGAAAATATGTTTACTTTCTGTGATATTACTGGATAGGTAACCGTGGCATGATACATAGAAAGCAATGCTATACAATGAGTCACGACATTTGGGAAAGCACAAGGCAGTTTAAGTATGAAAATGTACATTCCAGGTACACCCTATATAAGTATGTAAGATTTACACAAACCTCCCTACAGCCCTAAGGGTACAACAGTTAAGCTGTACTTACAGGAAACACAATTCCAGAGAATTGGTGGCTGTTGAAAGGTTAAAACATTGTACCTATTACTCTAATGAATAGACAATTCTGATAATTTGATGAATGCAATTATCAACTAAACATGAATTATTTACATTTCATTTTTTATATGAATAGAGAGAAAACAACATCTGGAGTAAAGGTTTTCATAATTGATTAGAGATCCACATAGACATTTTAAAGGACCTTGAGTGAAGTCAGATATATATATCTCGAACAGACGAGATCACTTGTTAAATTGTTTCTCATTTGGAATAACATGGAGGGAGGCAAAAAGTGCAGTAGACCAAATAATACCTGATATAAGTAATGTTAACTTAGCAATTTTAACCCCTGGTTAGACTGAGAAGATGTTTTACACTTCAAGTGTTTCACATCTAGAAGATGAGTTAAGAGCTTTTTTGTGCATGAGGCATTGAAACAGTTAAAAAGTAACAAGAAAACAACAAATTTAGCCATATTCTCATATTAAAGCATGTAGAAACAGAATTTTATCTTTTAAAAAGGTTGAATTTCAGCTAGGCAGAGCTGGTGTGAATATAAAAACACTGTTGTAAAGACTACTTTTTTGAAACAATCAAATTTACCTTAGAAACACATACATTTCCTTCTAGTACAGTGCTTGGATTTCTTGTCACCCAGCACTCCTTACCCAACCCAGTCTCATGGGTTGCCTTACCACAACATATGTTTATTTTTTTCTATACTATACCTTTATCTCATATATTAAGGTCTGTAAGGTCAGAAGGTTTTTGAAAATGCAAAAAACAGTAGTAAAAAAAAGGAAATATTAAAAAAAAAAATTGCTAAGAACACAACAAGAAACAATAAAAGCTCATATGAATTCTGCATTTCGTTTCAAAATAACAGTTTATCCTTAAAAAAAAACAACAAAATATCGTAAAGAAATATACAGATCTATATCTGTATCTCAAATCCTCTTAAGGCATTTAGGTCGACATCTATCAAGCACACTTTAATTTGCTCCATACTAAACATCACAGATTACTTTGTTTTCAGAGAGAAGGTTCTCATGGCCAATACAAACATTACATGATGTATTAAATCCGCAGCACTAAGTGGCCAGTTACATGACTTATTCAATATGTATTGCAGCTCATTGTGAAACAAGAGTGAGTTTGCCTTCTTATGGGATTTGCCAACTTTGAATATTCATTTCACAATGTCTCTTAGAGTTGAAGGGCACCAATTGGTTAAACATGCAGGAGCTTACAGACCTCATGCTAAGCAGCTGTGGAATTCCCAGGGATCAGCTGCTCTCAGCCACATGATCCCTTACTGCCATCCCTAGATCCATGTTTTTAACACACACCTCCTGTAGAGCCATTTGCTGTTTGATAACTGTTAGAATATGGTACTGTGCATGGTATTTACAACCGAGGAGCCAACCAATGAGGGATAAACATCTATGTTATTTTTGTGAATTCCAGATCACTAATTCTTTTAACTTATCCAGCCCAACACAAAATAGCTGCCAATTCTCAGAAAAATGGGAAACTCAAAGAGTTTCAAAATGATAATTGAATATTTACACCTGTTAGGAAAATCTTTTGGGACTATTTCTATTTAACTGCAAATTCCCATAGAATGAAGGGTGGAAAACGCACAGCAGGAACAGAGTAAGCTCTTTCTACTGTGACTTCACCAGGTTTATCTTATTCTCTCTCAATCTTAAACCAGCCTACTTAGACTGAAAATTCTAGGTCTAGCCTAAACATGGTGTTTAGTCATTACTTTTCCACAAGTTTCTTTAAGCTTGTTTAATCAGCAAACAGGCCAACCAGACTCAGCTTAATCTACTATTTGTATTGCCTCACAACAGACAGACACTTTAAATGAGCTGAGTTTGCAGTGTTAATTCTGGGTGTTTACTAAGAGCAGTATTTGCAAAACTGACTTTTCGTTGTTTCATTTTGTAATTTATGTGTATGAACATTTTTCAGAGTGTCCAATGTTGTAGTTAAACTGTTAAGTTTTGAAAACAACAAAAATGGTATGGTTAAGTAGCGAAATTTAAACTCTTTATGACATTCTGCCACTGATCCAGGGAGGTATTGCAACTGAACCCATCCCTGGAGCAGTTGCAACAGTTTATTTTTTTAATGAACCTCCGCCTCTTCCACTGAAATTACACACAAAAAAAAAAACAACAACTTAAGGCTCAGTTTAATCTACTATTTGCATTGCTTCAGAACAAACTCCCAAATGGTGATAGGGAGGTCCCCGTGCGGTTTTCTTGTTTGTCGATTGCTTCTGTCTAACCCTAAAACAGATAATTGGTCTAGCTTATGCAACTGAAGCGTGACCTGTAACAAAGCCACCACAGAGTTTAATCACTCTGCTGAAAAAAATGTATAATTGTCCTACATTAAGATTAAGTGGAGATGATTAAATCAATGGAATAAATACCTGATAAGCACAAAGTGTCTTCATATATTTGATTTTAAAAAATCTTTTAAACCTAATTTTCCTATGTACATATTTCTTTTGTGAGGACACGTTGCAGGAGACTTTGCTGATGCAGCTCAGTGTTCAAAGTCAATGAGCTTATTTGCCTTGGCCCCAAGACGTCCTGATGGAATAGTCTTTTCCAGTTCAATTGTTTGGGTTGTTTTTTAAATGCCAGTTTAAAAGTTTCTTTCTCTTGCTTTTATAATCTATTTTAGCATTGAAAAGCTATACTTAGAACATTATTAAGGTTTTGTTGTATAAATAGAGTTTCTTGCTATTTTTTCAATGAGTCTCAAGATTTTGATCAGGTATTACAAGTGTATTACAAAATTTAGGACCTCCTAGCCAACCTTGAGAGGGTACAACATTTTACTCCAACCTTTTCTGTCTCTCTGTGAAGGATGAAACATCAAACTTTGTCTTTATGACACAACTCTCCATCATTCCTTATAATTCAGGCATAACAGGGTTTTCTACATAGAGGAGAGTCAGACAATGTTGAGATGTCTCTTGCATTATGAGATAATGAATGTCATCATGAAAAATTGCTTCTTTGGCTTTAATATGGTTAAAAAGCTAATGGGGTCTCAAGATGGAAATGGCATTGTCTGTAATGCGCTAATCACTGACTTGTGTGTGTCTTCTTGAATGTCTGTGTTAGCATGAGAAGGAAAAGCAACATTGTAATCAGTTGAAATCAGATATTAAATCTTGATATAACAATTTTAGGACCTTTTTTTAGATAAAATACAGATTTTCAGTAGTGCTGGCTTCTTTTGCCCAGAACATTTCTACCATATCATCATTTGCATGATAGAATTTTCTTATACTTTGCTTTATATTTCTGGTAGTGTCTCACAATACTTTCAGATCATTGAGTTGTGCCTTTCTCTCACCGGTTGTGCATTTTCCTTCTTTTACCCACAAATAATAGTCTTTATTTTATTAAGTAAGAAATTATTTTAGATCTCAGAGGAATTAAATATACTCTCAATTAATTTACATATAATACCTTGTAGTGGATCAAGGTGAAAGGCTAATTTATTTTGCATGTCAGACATTTATAAACTCCAAAAACAGAGCACATGCTAAACAGGATACCTTGCAAATAGATTTGATTAGAAGTGACTAAATGCAGAACAAACAGAGTCAATTTCTTTCCACAGACTTTTTTTGTGTTGGTTTGACTTGCCAAAATGACCAAGTACCGATACAGAATGTCCGTCATTAAGTGGGAGGTTATTGTGAAATGAAGTCCACATAGGGGAGAGTTTTCCCAAGATACTCCCCCAGCTTTTCCTTTAAGACTTAATTTATTTTTTCCAGTGTTGTGTAAGAGAGTAAAACACAAAGGTAGGTCTTTGGTTTAATGGTTCTCTTACTTCTCTCTTGCATTGGCGGTTGCAGGTAAAGCGATTTTCTTAACAAATTTATTGTTCTTCTAGGTGAAACTAGGATACTTTTCTTGCAGAGTTGATACAGCTGAGAAAGGTTCCTATTAAGATGAAGGTAGCTTGTGTAAGTGTAAGGGAGATTTGGGGGCATAAGGAGTCCAATGAGGCAAACTGTGAACTGATTCAGTACTGGAAACTCATGTTAATGTTCTGCTTCCCCTTTGTGAAAACAGGAGAAGGGATAGGGGGGTTTGAGGAGAGTGGGAGGAGGACAGATGGGGGCGGGAGGGGCAAGCAAAGGGTGAAGGCTGAGGCTCTGGGATGGGGGCGGAGAACAGAAAGAGCTCTGCCTGTGAGACTATGGTGGAAAGCAGAGCTGTGTAGGAGAGTTTGTCTGGGTGGGTAAATGTGGAAAGAAAAAGAGACAGAAGACAAGAAACGGTGGATGAACAACAAAACATGAAAAGGATTTGCAGATGAAGAGGATGGACTAAGATGCAGTTTCAACCTAACTGATCTGACCCAAAGAGAAGGAAGGGAACCTAAAGTAGAGCTACAAAAAAGACTGGAGACTTGTCTGTACAAGAGGAAGGGGGAAGAAAATGACTGAGCAACTTGGCTCTACTACCGGTTGAGAGGCAAACTCAGTCACACAAGGCAGACAGGAAGACGAAGAGTGGATCCGTAACAAAGTGCTACAAAACAGCTGGAGGGAAAGAACAGACTGTTATTTCAGAGGAAGGGAACAACATAAAAGAGCATAAAATGGAATCAAAGTGTCTGTGACAGATACAGAGTGGAGGTTGTGAAAGAGGGGCTAACGGTTAGGAAGGTATGAGGGGACAGCTCTTGAAGCTTCTCTTCTCTTTGATGATCACTGTCCTCTTGTTGGTGAGCCTGGTGACCACTTTCATCTGGTACAAGTTAGACAACAAGTAAGTCCTTTTTACACACAGTACAGAAACGCACACATAATGCAATAGAGGTGAAGTCATACTGCTGCCCTTTACTAACTTTCTGTTAAAAAAAAGTGGTTTGTTTCAATAGAAATATTAGCAGAGGCTATATTCTGCACAACATAAATGCTTCTCACTGTTATTGTCATTCCTAAATTCATTTTGGTGTCTACAAACACAGTGAATGTATTCATTGTAGTTCAGATGCAGACATCCTTCAAAATCTCACTCCAAAAGATACTGTTTTCAAGATTTTAATAGAGATTCTGACAGATTGATAGTCATAAAAAATTGAAAAATATTTTCCATTGTTTTTCTTCAACAATTGAGCAAAGAAATCAACAACTAAATTTGCAAATATGTAATACAAGCTGATCTGAAATCAAATCTCTTAAGGCGAATCACATTTATAAACAGGAAGAGGAACCCGTGAGAGCACAAGACAGTCACAGACAACCACAGAGTAAAGGAAGTCTGCAACCAAGATATGTTGAAATGGCAATGGTGCATGCATTAGAGTTTGCATGCCGGCTGCTTACTGATAGTGTATTTGCAAAGCAATATTTTACCCTTTAACCCTTTTATACTCATCCTCAAACAGCAGTAGTGTGATACTAAGCAAAGTGCATGCATTATCATTAAAGAAGAACTTTGTCTAAATGGATTTCGATTGTGTTTCTTTAACAATGTTGGTCAAATTTTAATTGGACTTAACTTGGCATGCTTAGTGGTGTTTTGCTGGAATGCAAACACCACCTTTAATTACTTGCTTAGTCAAATCATTCCAACAGCATAAAGCTTCTGCCAACATTTTTCTCTCTAGACATAGTGATCCTTTTTGGGTTTGAGAACTTTTTTCAACACTCAAAATTTTGCACGTTGGCCAAATAGTTGACTTTTGGTCTTATCTGACCAGAGCCTATCACTGCTGGTGGGGGCAGATGGGTGGCCTTGAGGGCAAATTCTATCTTTAAAATCCCAGTGGGATTATACAGTACCTCTTAACCTTAGCCTGACCCAGGAGACTATTCCATTATTAGGAAAGACCTTCTACCATGTTCTTAAACCAAAACTAAAACCAATTTAGCCTTTCAGTATTGCTCCAGGCAAACGTTTGTAAAGGGTCAACCCCATGAGTTTCAAGCCCTGAGAGTGAAAAATTCTGTTGGGCTGCCACAATTGTCATGCTTGAATACTTTCTTTAACAGTCTGCTAGCCAATTTCCTTGCATTGTCATTGTGTGGCTGAGTCTTGGTGTGTACAGTGGTTAGCAACCAGCCGCCATTCTACACAAAGCAGTGTGTCTGGTGGCTAGTCCCCCCCCCAAAAAAAGAAAAACTTAAAATATCTTAAAAATATATGTATAAAGCATAAAAACTTCACACAGATGACAAACAACACTAAAGGACAGACAATTCAGAGACTTCTGATTCGGGAAACAACCAAACTGTTATTCCGTCTCTTATCTCACCACCTTACGTGTCTTTACATTAAAGTAGCATGAAATCTCCTACACCCAGAAACCTTAAAACTGGATTATGATATTCTACAGTAATACCACATTCTTTAAAACACAGTTTGGTTTGTAAAATCTTTATTTAATATTTAATGTTAGATTTTAAGGATGGTTTCAGTTGTCTTTTAGCATCTTAACCAAATTACCAAACCAGTCTGGCTAAGAAAATCCAATACTTGGACGCCTAGAACCTGGATTATATTATTCTAAACCAGTGGAAGAATAATTAAACCCATTTTGATATTCCTGGAAGTTTAGCTTGTTGTGTTCATCAAAGGCATATTTTATTGCATCTGGACCACTAAAACCCAGTCCCTGAAATGATAAAAAAAACATTTGAAAATATGCTTTTTAAAAACGTATCTCTGAAGTAATTCAGGGGTCCATAGCTTTATTAGATAAGGTTAAAAAGCTTGTAAGTGCCAGCTGGAGGAGAGGTAAGAGAACGAATTGACTGAATAATAGGAAGCAATTAGATCAAGAAGGAACTAATCTCAGAATAACATTACGATCTTAGCCAGCCAGCCAGACTAATTTAAGTGTACTATGCATATCAGGCTGGAGAGGAAAGAGTAGAGCCAGATTTCAGAGGTGGGATTAACAGAGTCAGGAGAAACAATTCAGCACCAATCATATAACAATGGACGTGATTGAAAAAACATATTTTAAAAAAAAAGAAAAGCTCTTACAGCAGCCATTTTTTTTAATTGTAACAATATTTATTGCTCTTTTGGGACATTACAAAGGACACTATTAAAATATCTCTCCTTTGCAGCTTCAATTTTGGTCACAGAAAAATGCTGTTGCTTTATGGGCCCGGCCTCCACTGCTGTAAATGGTCGGGTCTGTTTTAGACTGAACAGTATTGAGTCTCACCAGATTGACCTATGCCCCACGTGAGTTAGTCTATATAAGTTTTCTGCGCCTGGTCTCTTCAGACCTCACAACCTGCACAACCTGCACAACCAGAACACGAAGCAGATTAGCTGCTTCAACTTAACCTACAGGATTGATTTGTGGCAGAATAGAATTATATAAATGACCCAGTTGGAGAGCTATTTTAAAATAAAGTTATTCATTGATAGCAACAGTGAAATCATTTACATAGTAAAATAAACAGCTAAACTCAAAATAAGTGAGCTTTAAATCGGGTGGTTTTATCGGTTTAAAGTATAGTAAATATTGTAGTTTATCTTATTTTAGTATTTAATTTACTGCTGTTTATTTTCTTTGCTCAACTGATAAAGTTGAAGCAGGGTCAGAGATTGACAGGGTACGAAAACTTTAGTACCAGTTTATTGGTAAGGTTAAGTTTTTTTTTTTCTTTCTTTCTAAATGTTTGGCTTTTGTTTAAGTTGAGATTTATGTAACATTTATCATTGTTCTCATCTTTATCATGTAAATACATTTCTTGCAATTGTATTTAAATGCTAAAAGGGCCATCATCAGTCTTTCAGATTAGCTGATCAGCTGCTCCTGGCCGTTCCAAGGTCGAGACAGAACTTTTTGAGGTTGAAGCTTTTTTTAATGGGTTTCCGCTGCATGTGAGAGATGAACCTTCACTGTCTTCTTTTAAAACATTTTTAAACACTCACCTTTTTTTTTTTAACACTTAAGAGTATATTTGGTCCCACTCTGAATTAGTGTCTGACCAAATGTACTAAAAAAGTGTTACTTTAATACTGCAACATTTAATGTGTGTCTTTTAACACAGTTCTGTTATTTGTTTTTGTGCCATGAGCACTTTATTAATACTTTTTGCAATTTTGATATGGATAGCATTTTGGTCAGGAATCTGTTTTTAAGTTTGCTTTAAAAGTCTATATATAAAGTAAATATTTTGAAATTGATTTTTTTTTTTATTTGATTAGTTTGTAATGTTTTGTTTTTCATTAAAGTAAGAACCTTTTTTTATATTATGATGGAGATCCATCTACAGTAGAAGCTTAAAGAAAGGAGGAATACTGGTTGTCTGTCACAACCAGGGATTTTAAGTCTAACTGTATCTCACGTTAAAGTCTCTCTGTTCTCATTTCCTGATTATATATAATAACATAAATATGTATGATAATGCCTATTAGAGTTAACCTCTACCTCTGGTCTTACTGAATAAATTGGTACTTTGCTGTAACTTAAAATGACCTTATTCTGAGTCAGCACCCAGCCTAGCTGAATCCACTTCCAACTGTGTGTGTGCATGGAAGCACCAGGCTCCAGTTCTGCGATTGGCTCTGTGGCTGCTCTGGAATGAGCCTTGCCCCCCTTCCTGAGCCATTTTGAGGCTTTCAGTGTAAACTTCCGCCTCATGATCGAGGCAGGACAGTGACCCCAGACTGAACAGCTGTTCTAGACATTCAGGGACTGACATACTGGCGGCGTGTCCTGCTTGTGCACCAGTCTTGTCTTTGTTCAAATAAACATTTTTTTTTCTGTCTTGTATTTCTCCTCATTGTCAGATTGTGGTAAAGCAAGCTTTTATCATATGGAATTACCATATGGATGCACTGACTACTGGTTTTTTTCATCTATCACAAAGCCTGATATGCCAGCTCCTATTTTGATTGATACTGATTTATTTTTACAAGTGACACTGCAAGTTACTATAAGATCACAAGACACAGCATATTTCAATCATATCTTACTGTAACAACATTAATAGTCGCCTGTTAAACAATAAAAACTTCTAAAATAACTATTTTCAGATAAAGAAAGGAATTTAAGACAGTGACAGTGGGTAAGTTTCAGATCTTTACCAAGGTTCATCAGATTTAGTGAAAAAGATTGATTTCGCATATAAGTATCGGCCAATCATTGATATCACAAAATTATGAAAATCAAGGTTGATTGATCGGCTGGCCAGCCAATTGGTGTAAGGCTATATGGAAAACAGCAAAAACTAATTGGTTGAATTAAAAAAACTAAATTAAACATCAGTCTTGTGATTTATGGGCTTTATGCATCTTCTTAACTACTATTTAAACGTCTTCCTTTAGAAGATCTGGGGCAATTTAGAAAACAGTCAGAGCTTCAGCCAATTTTTATATTGTTCAAATATAATTTTTTTTCTTTTAACCCCACCTTCATTGTGCACCTTCCTCTTTTTTTCTATCTGATATCTCTCGCTGCTCAAGCGTTACACAGCATTTCCAGATGTTTTATACGATATGAGGAACAATCCATTTTAGTATACACATAAGTGTGGGAAGTCAGTGAGGTATTTTGTGACCTTTTTTGACATTGTTTTGATTACTAGAGTCCTTTCAGCTTCTCCCTAATTGAGGAGATTTGAACCCAGGTAACCCGCATCCATGTCAATGTCTTAAAAAATGAGGGCTCCCACAGTATTATCAGTCAAAATGTCAATTGGACAAGGCAGACATCAAAGTGAGGATCATGTTCTCTGATTTTGTATTTAAAAAGGTTCAGCCTGATTTACTTTGTCATAAACTACAGAGGACTCAGGTGGAGACCTCAGCGATTTCCTGTAAATATTACCTGACAAATAAACCTCAGTTTAGCAGACTGAAGGGTTAGGTCTATATCCAGGTAGTCAACAACAAAGGCGCACCACAGTCAAAGGTACTCTGACATTTTTTTTACTCTGTACACCTCCAACTTCTAGTACAAGGGAGACTTCTGCAGAAATACTTGGATAACTCAGCAGGCATTATAGGTGCATCAAAGAGGGACTAGAAGCTGAGCCCCATGAGCTGGTAAACAGCTTGTGGCATGAAGTGGAAACAGTCAACTGATTCTGACTGTGAATAAAACAAGGGAGATGACTAAAGATTTCAGAAAAAAAACAAAACAAGAAAAAAAAAAAACAGGAACAAGGTAAACACTGACTGCAATTGGAGAAGAGGTGGAGGTGGTGGAGGAACATAAATACCTCTGTGATCACATGAACAGCAGTAAAGTCATACAAGCTGGAACAGAGCAGCCTGTACTGCTTCAGCAAGCTTAGGTTATTCAGTGTCTGCAGAAAGAAGCTTCATATATTATAGAAGTTTACAACCTCTAGAGATCTGTTCTTGTT
>NW_015150562.1:545363-561761 GCF_000732505.1 Cyprinodon variegatus
GTTTGCAAAGATGAATACTTCATACAGAAAAGAGCATGGTGGACAACTCTGAGCAAACTCATGTACGGTAATACAGGGTGTCTTTTCACACAGGTAGCTGCGAGAGATTTCTCCTGCCAACAGCAATCAACCTCTACAACTCTTTGATGAGTCACTTTGATAGGAGCTAAAACCATTAATTTCCTTTTGGAAATAATAAAGTATTTTGAATTGAATTTGCAATGAATTAAATGAATTAGCAACAAAATGAAAAAGCTTTTAGATCTATCTAGATCTTTATACACCTTTTGTCTGAACATTTTTGGAGAAAGGCTAAGTTTGTGGGATGTGTAACTAATAAGAGTAATTTCACTTCATTTATGTGAGCAGTGAGGTTCCTTGCCGCTGTGTAAGAGTTTTAGTGAGCCTCTTGGCTGCTTTTACCAGGCCGATCACTTTAGCAGGTGATGTAGGCATGTTGTCCCTTACCATTACAGTGCTTTATATTTCTCCACAACTTTTTATTAACCTGATGCATTGTTCCTAGGACAATCACGATTTCTGCTGTTACTTATGCTTTCCTCACAATCGTCTGATCATCACAGAAAAGCCTTTTGTGTGGCTCTCAAATGAGAGACCTTGAAGTTTGTGGTTGTAATAAAAATGGAAAAGTTAAGTATAATTAAGACTTCAGGGCTGGGCAATTAATTGCTTTTGTAATATAATCGCAATTTAACAAAATGCAACTTTCAAATCACAAAGGCTTCTAGTTTTAATTAGTGTAGTGACAATGCAATTTTTTGGCCCCGATATTGATACCTGGATGTGCAGTATTGGCTGACACCGATACCATACCGATACCATGTTTGAAATGGATGTGTGTGTGTATACTGTATATATTAAGAACTGCATACTACTTGGATGCAAAATAATTGCCATCACAGGTCTGTCAAGCTGCTGCCTACCTTTGTGAAGCAGGAAAAATACTAATACAAAGTGAATCCAGTAGAACTTTTTATTGCCTACCTGGAATGGGTGACAATAGTTGAATAAACTTTTGGCTCTCAAAATGGTATCGGTGCCCTATTTGTTGGTACTTGCCGATACTGATACCACCATTTTATTGCTGGGTTTGGCCCTGCCCGATACTGGTATTGGTATCGGTGCAATATTAGTTTTAATCACAGTATATTTAACTAAATCATTCAGCTATACTGTTAGGCAATAAATGTTAATGTGTTTTATTCATGATGATCTCCAATTGTTTTATTAAATGCAAAAAAACAGGTCTGCAATGATAAATATCTTGTCTAATGCAATATTGTCCTTTTCCCACAGTAATGTGCAACCTCTGCAATCACAGCCTCAGCAGAAGAGAGCTCCTCAACCCCCAGCTTCTTGCAAAGACTGCAGGTGAGAACAAATTGGTGCAGCGTTCTACATCTACTGAATGACTAGGGCCTTATTTGTACCACAAACAAACTAAGTCTTGTCAGAAATGCTGATTTCACAAATGTTATAGTGAATTCTGACGTGTTTATCTATCAAAGGGAGAATATAAACAAAGTCTTAGAAGTATATGCGAAAGCCTGGAAGAAACAAGAGGAGAGTTACCTGAAGTTCAGGTAAGAAGAAAAAAACACCCTGAAACCACTGGATCTGCATCTTTTACCTTATGTGATAATACTAAAAACATTTTGTTATGTGTTGTTTTTCTTTATTAAGTCTTAAATCTATAAAATATTATCCTAAATTTTTAAAGATAGGAGGTTTAACCATGAAGGAACATATAATTTAAATAGGTAATTTGAAATTGGAAATAGAATGCATGATCTTTAAACTAAAGAAACTGTTACACAAAATATTACTAAAAGCTTTAGCTATTAGGAATAAAAATACTTCATTAAAGGAGAATCAAATAAATTTAAAACGCAAATAATAGATAAGTTCAAGCATATTTTATGTTAAATCGGATATCCTCAATTGTTTGTTGCACTGTGAGAGTCAGCAGTGTCCTTATGGCTCCCCAGATCACAGCTGCGCTCCAAGTGCCATGGTTTTGAGAAGGCCACCATTACCCAGCAGAACACTCCAGTGGGAACAAAACTTGTTTATGATGGAGAGAAGAAGCGAACCCTTCAGGTGAACCAGGAGATTTTCAGCACCTTTTTCAAAGTAGGTCATTTTCTGTCTTTATTCAATAGCAAATTGTGTTTTTTAACTTTTGCTCTGCAGTTGAATGTTTACCAATGACAAAAAACCCTTTATCTATCTGAATGACACAGTGCTCTGGAAGTGTTTGATATCATAACATAATCAGAATAAATACAAATAGCTTTTTTTCATCAAATGAAATGTAAAAATAAAGAATTATCCAAATCCACCTGGCCTTCTGTGAAAAAAAATATTTTAAGTGCAATTTCAATAGCTACACCAATGTTTAATTATTACCCAGTTCTATAGAATCTGACAATAGAAATTGGTCAAAAGCTCTTTAAAAACATTGCCTCAAGCACTGATGTAAAGAAATATAAGAACAGATCAGTAGTTTGACGTCTTTTAATGAGTCGTTATTTAATAGTTTGTAAAAACAAAAAACAAAAAATGAAACAAGAAAAACTTCCAAAGCACTGTAGGCATCACTTGCCTCTCAAAAGCTCACTGTTTGTTACTCAGTTGTAAAAAAAAAAAAATAGTTGGCAAAAAGCCATTAATGGAAAAGTTCCAAGATCCAAAAGCACTTCTGAACAAAAAGAACAAAAAGACCCATTTCAACTTTGACAAGACAACTTCTTGGTGGTCCTGAGACTTTATAATAGTTAGTTGTAAAATACTAAGTAACAACATTGCGAAAGGTGTTTGTCCAATTACATCTTTGAGAAAATTAACAAATCTAAGAAAAGTAAAATGTTAACATCTAAAGGGGATTTGAGGGGAGTAGCAGCCTAGTGGTTAGGACAAAGATCTTGGAATCCTGAGGTTCTGAGTTCGTGCCCGACTCCCACAGATTGCCACTCTGGGTCTCTGAGCAAGACCCTTAACCCCACACTGCTTTCTGGGCGCTGCACAATGGCAGCCCATTTATCCCCCAATGGGATGGGTTAAATAAAGAGGTAAATTCCTCCAATGTGAGATCAAAAAAGTTCAATTATTATTATTAAACTTGGTAATTGTAATGTGATGGTCTTGAATGCTTTGCTGTTCCACAGCCCTGATGACGTAATTTATTTGAGGGAATAACAAATACTGCTCTCTACCAGAAAAATCCTGAAGGAGAATGTGCAGACATCTAATTATAACCTAAAACAGAATAACACTTCAGTTATTGAAAAAAAAATAAAAAATTGAAAGCATGGCCACTGCCCAAGGGCTCAAAGAGGTTAAATGAACATTGTTTTTTTGTGGCCTGGCTAAAGTCTGGAACTAAAGCCGGCTGTGATGCTAAGGCCTGATGTTAAACAGCTTTTCATGCTCAAAACCCTGCAGTTGATAGTAAATTTAAGTTGTGTTTGACTAAAGGTTTTTACACCTGATAAGTTTGCCTAGACTTCCTCCAAAACTCTTTTATGAACTGTAAGTTTTTTTTTTATCATTATTTGTGCTAAATGTGAGCATCTTTTTTATTTTTTTTCCAATTTTAGTTTGATATTAAGATTTTAGTTTGAATGTTTAATATCTCTCCTGGTAAGTAAATTTCCTACTTGCCAGTAGGAGGTAAGATTGTTTGCGTAATTTTTAGAGTACAGGCAGATAAAGTTTTAAGAAAGCTAGATATGCCTGAGGAGGTTCTGAGTTTATTTGTTTAATTCTAAATTAAATAGTTTTAGTAGGTAAAATAAAAAAAAAAGAAAATTGAGTATGACTCTTCCAATTCATCTACATCTTATGTTGAAAAGTTTAGCCCTTTTTTACATGGAGAATATCTGGGATGTTACATATAGGTGTTCATCTCCATGGGGGAACTGAAGATCAACTCATTACGATATACTCCCTCTAGCCTGTAAGGGATGGACTGGTATAGGGCTTGGGCGTCATGGCGTAATTACTTTGCGTGGCCGCCATGTTGATGGCTTTATCGCTGCACAGACTACTGCCTACGACTACAGCGTACCGTACTCCCTCTCAGCCGTGTTTTAATTTGATTAATTTCACCTTAACTTGATTTCAACCATGGTAAACCGTTGCTGTATTGTGGGCTGTAACAGCTCAACACATGGTCGCCATGGGAAAAACATAGAAAATGGGTTAACTTTCCACCGCTTTCCTGCCTGGAGGCGCAACCACGGAGACCAAGTGTCAGAGATAAAGAGTCGTTGGCTAGCTTGGATAGCGGCTGTAAGTCGACCGAACATAACTTTCCACAGTATTCCAATGTCATTGAGAGTGTGTTCCCTGCATTTTCATTCTGGTAAGTTAAAGATGCACGGTTTTATTTTATAGCCTACTTTGTTTCTTTCCTTCAAAGTTGGGATCTTTTACGGGAAAATAATAAAAACGGCAGCAGGAAAAGGCTCAAATACGTGAGAAACCCGGAGGGTTTAGGGAGGGTTGGCAGCTAACGTTACTAACTACACCTTTGAAACACATAGCAGCTAGTTAAAAGTACATTACATGCGTGAGTGGTTGTTAGCACTAACCGTTAGCAATTACTAAACTAGCAGGTTCCAGAGCCCGTCTAAGCACAGCTTACCTTTGTACGGATTACTGTGTTTGCACTGTTTGCTGGCTTTATGATCTGCAGCTCCTGAACTCATCCATTCGTGAACTGCACATGAGACTCCAAGGACTTGTAGCTTCGGAACTGTTTTGAAGTATAGGCGCTCACTCATCGGTGCTCCACTCATTGTTTGGAACTTTATATGGATCCAAATTATTAATAATGCTGATTTTGTCAACATACCAGTCCCTGGCTTCTCTATTTAATGTGTCCCGGTAAATTCCAGATCGTTTTCGGGATTTTAACATCTTTTCCCTCTACTTCTACGTCTCTTCGTTCAACAACAACGTTGTATCAGAGCTATGTTTACGTTCGCATAGCAATCAACATGACCGCCAGGTCCCACAATACAACGCGGATCCCAAGCCCTATTAGAGCTTTAACAACAGCTATGCTGCAAAATTCAAGGTCTGTTAAACTGAATATCAGAAAAAACTACTTCTTCTCATAGTATTCAGGTCTATCCAAAGGCTATTTGAAGGATTTTTTTAAATCAATTCTAAGACGTACTGTAATCTATGTGATTGATAATGGCTCTAAAGGTTTGGTTGTTTGACATGTCCAGGGTAGCCTGATAAACCAGACTAAATGTGAGATTAAATGTGCCTGATGATTGAGACATCGGAAGATTGTTGATGAGAACAACCCGTTGTGAATAACAGATGGTGTCATTTCATCCAGGACATGTTACTGTGAAGATGAGTCACTGCAGCCAAGATATTGAACCGTTTGCAGTTGGCTTCTGACTATATTTTTTGCCTAGAGAGTTTACCAGTGTTATATTAGTAACCATTTAAATCACACCTTCTGCAGTTGCCAACACTGCATGCCAGGTAATAAGTCCCATTGTTGCTAAGCTACAGAAACAACAGCCAAATGCATTTGTGGCAATTTGTGTTGATTTTAACCATACCTTACTCTCTGCTACACTGCAACTGTCAATGACTCATGCATCTCTGGGAAACTAGATCACAATCCTGTTCTGCATTAAAAAGAACTGAAACAATCATCTGATCCTGAATGTCAAGAAACAAGGGAGATGATTGTAGATTTCTGAAGAAACGGGTAAAAGTTGAATCCTTGTTCACATCATGAGAGAAGAAGTGGAGATGGTTAAGAAGTATAAATACCTTGGTGTTCACTTAGACAACTAGACTGGAGACACAACTGTAAAGCCATCTACAAGAAAGGACAGAGTAGATTGTACTTTCTAAGAAAGCTTAGGACCCTCAGCGTTTGAAGCAAGATTCTACCTATCTTCTATAAATCTGTTGTGGTGAGGGTGATCTCAAGATTTTTAAACAACAACAAAGTGTGCTTAGTAAGAGGCTTCTCCAGATTCAGTGCAAGACAGAAAGCTACAGAGGATCCCTCCTGTTTACATCTATCAACCCCTACTACCATTGGATAAAAAAAACAACAAAAAAAAAACTTTGAGTTACCACAAGATTTAATTTCCCTTCAGGAAAAATAAAGTATTTTAAATTGAATTGAATTATTTAGCCTGTTAGAAATGTTGACAACCAGTTACTCAATATTTTCCAGTCTGTAAAGGATTCTTTGCAGCCGGTTAGTATTAGAGCCGAAGGGCTCTAGATTTTTCCAATTTTTGAAATAGTTGAGATCCTATTAGTTGCGGATATTATCTCTATTAGAGAGACTATTGGTTCAATGAATACAGTCTGGAGAAGGGCTGAGAAGTCCACTGGTTTGTATAGGTTAACGTTTTAGCAATCTTAGCAAAACAAAAAACAACGTCCAAATCTATTTAAAGTACCAAATAGAAATTCTAATGACACAACTATATAATCTTTACTTTTGTATGTTGCAAAAGTCTATTAGCCTGAGAAGTTTTCTTTTATAATATATTTTTTCTGGGTTTTTTTTCCAGGGTTTTATTGTCCTTACACTGTCACAATTACAGAGCCAAGAAATTAACTCTCTGCATTTTAACCCATCCCCTTGGGGAGCAGTGGGCTGCCATTGTGCGGCGCCCGGGAAGCAGTTTGGGGGTTAAGGGTCTTTGCTCAGGGACCCAGAGTGGCAGTCTGTGGGTGTGGGGCTTGAACTTGAATATATGGGATTAAATTTTTTTAAACTTTTTGGTCAATTTCTTCCTGGTTATTTAAAGATTAACATTTAAAAGGTATATTGTGCTGTGAATCCCATCTAACTCTGCAAGAAAGCCAGCATCTGGAGCTTTGCCACAAGGCCTCCTTTAAAACACCAAACAACTGTTTTCTGTTCCTTCTTTAATTTAGGACAATTATGTAAGAAAATAACTAACACCAAAGTTGGAGCTATCAATATCATTTTATCAATATAAGAAAGATTGTCTTTTGGTGTACTGTTACTTTTATGTATCGTTGAAACTGTTTTTTTATACTTTCTAAATTGATGAACAAGATTTATGCTAGACTTATTACAATGATAATAAGTTCCAAATTTATTCTTAAGATCCAACAACATTCTTTTTGTTTGTATGTGAAATCTTTTTTCTTTTCCTCCATGATGAATGTACATTTTTGTAAAACCATAAAGGACTTTTGGTGCATCTAAAATGACAATAGATCAGATGCAGATTTTTTCTAAAAATCTGTCCACTCTCTGTCAAAGCACTTGTCAAAATATAAATCTTTATGTAATAGTGTGTTAACATTCTAAGGTTTTAAAGGTAAAGATCTGAGGAAAGTTTCCTTATGCCTGGAAATGTAATATGCATCTTAGACATTTCTGTTGTGATGATTCTAGGAGCTTCCCTTTCCAAATAAAACATGGCATACGTGTGCTGTTGTTGGTAATGGTGGGATCCTGGGAAACAGCAGCTGTGGCAAAGAGATTGATTCAGCTGACTTTGTAATCAGGTAAGAACATTTTCCAAGTTTCTATGAAACTTGACATTTGGAAGCTCTATCCAGACATGGGCAATGTGGAGTCAACAAGTCATCTCCATGTCATGTATTTGTTCTACCCAGCCACTGAAGAAGGTGAGTCCAATCTTCACCGTGAATTAACCTGTGCAGATTGGACTCACCTGGTTAATTGACTGGGTAGATTAAATACATGACATGGAGATGACTTGTTGACTCCACATTGCCACATTGCCCATGTCTGGCTCTATCCAACAGTATTTTTGCTCACGTTCCTTTGTTAGATGCAATTTACCTCCCTTGTCAAATGGGTATGAGACACATGTTGGCAGTAAGACGGACCTTGTGACTGCAAACCCAAGCATCCTCATGGAAAAGTGAGTAGCTTTCCACCTTAAATAATATCATTTTAGCCTTTTTTTTCTTCATTGATCAGTTTTTTATTTGTAGGTTTGGGGCTCTGATGGGACGGCGACGGAAATTTGTGGAGAGTCTGCGCAGCTATGGCCACTCTCTTTTGCTGCTTCCTGCTTTCTCCTTTGGCCGCAACACTCCTGTGTCTCTCCGGGCTTTGTACACGCTTGAGGACTTTGAAAGCCCCATCAGATCTATCTTCTTCAACCCTGGATACCTCCAGAGTCTGGCTCTTTTCTGGCGCTCTCAGGGCCTAAAAACAGTACGACTCAGCACCGGTATTATAATGACAAGCCTTGCTTTGGAGCTCTGCGACAATGTGCAGTTGTATGGATTCTGGCCCTTCGACGTTCACCCACACAGCTTTCAAACCTTAACTAACCACTATTATGATGATAGAAAAACCAAAACAAAGTTTCACGCCATGCCAGAGGAGTTTAACCACTTGTTGATGTTGCACAGCCAGGGTGTGCTTAAATTACACCTTGGAGACTGCAAAGCACAGGGAAACTAGACTCCTCAGCACATAGAGCAAAGTGCCTTTCTCCATTGCTTCAGGATGAAACCAGTCATCAACATGCATATAATCTTCTAGTAAATAAATGGACTGTTTAGAATACACTGATCATAGCCATACAGTTCAGCACGTCTATCAGCAGTTACAAAATATGCACTGAGATTGAAATCTAAACACACAGCCTGTAAACAAGATAGTATCTTTTTCTGCAACTTTATTTATTGTTTTGTTCTGGATGGAGTTCAGAAGAAGTTATTATGCTGTAACATGAGCCTTTGTGAGGCCATCTGCAATTAGGGACTTATATTACCCTGTTTTTTTGGTAGAGTGTGGTTTAATGTGTTTTAATAGTACAGTAGCAAACTACCTCCTTTTTAAGAACTTTGTGACTAAACAATAAGACCAGCAAACTGAATGTACCCGTTTTTGAGAATTTTTACCACTCTGAAATGTGTGCCTAGTTTGTAGTAAAAACAAAACACATATTTTAAACAGAGAACTTTTCAGACACTGACCTCTTTCTTCACCCTGACAGACTAAGGACGAAGTATGGTGCCTTTTTTTTGCCTTAAATAAAGTCATCCCAATTGATTTAAAAAAAAAAAATACTTGTCAGACTAATCTTTATAGACCTAAAACAAATAAATGTTTTAAATGAAAGTTTCGAATTCTTAAAAATGGGCAAATGTATTTAAATGGGTGGAACCAAATCCGTTTGTATGTCTGCAGTTCAATGGCTCTTATTTTAAGTCTTTGAAGTCTCTTATGTTTCGTTTTCCCTGGAAATACTGCCTAGAAAAAACAACTACACTGCCACTTAGTGGTAGGGTAAGTTTTCCTGTAGAATGAGTGTCTTTTCTTTGCTTTTGACTGTGAGAAAAGATTAATTCACATGTTCTGTTCTCCAACAATGCTGTTTTAGGTTAGGAAAAACATATTCCTATGTAGTCAAAATAGAAATGCCTTGAAGAAAAAAAAAAATAGAAAGCTAAATCAATATAAAGGCTCCAAAAAAACAGCTCAAATAAAGTGATAATAATCTAAAATAAAACTTATTTTCTTTAATGAAAATGTATGGATCCAGTCAGGAAGTAACTATTTATTCTCTTTTTCATGTATAATAAACTTCAAGGGTTTTACAGGGAATGTGAAAACAAGGAAAAAGCGTGCAAACTGCTTGTAATATTTATGATACTAAAGCAACTATCTCTTATGTATGGGATATACATCTCACATTCACTAAATTCTTTTCGGCCCTCAGCATTAAATTATTTGTTATATTTGCAGTGGACAAAAGATGAGAAGCAAAAGTCCCATTTTAAGTTTTGATATCCTTCCGAATTTAAAGGTGAGAGAACTCACAGTTCAGTCCTCCAAACCACTGACTAATACCGCTTTACCCCAGGTCAGCTCAGTGAGCTCCTATGGGGCCAGAGGACAAAGTTCCCTACTGTAGGAGAATTGCTGTAGGTGTTACTAAACTGAGCTGGTTTTACAGGAATACAATGTAGAAAGAAACTCTGACATGACAGCAGGAATGACAATCAGTCAGCAGTCGGGTGGAGGAGCATGCAGTGTGATTAACAGAACAAGAAGATATGAGGGGACAACTCGTACGACATTTGCCTTCGCTTGTTTTGGGCATCCTGCTGACTTATTTAATCTGCACAACATTCGACAGCAAGTAAGTTTCTTCAATAGTAGCACAATCATACTTTAGTCTTTGTTGTAGTAAATGTCAGTAAGTGTCAGTTTTTTCTGATGACAGAAAATACTGTTGCTGGAATATGAGGAGCTGCAGTTTTTTTTCCTAAAGTGATACATTATTTTTTATTAATAAGAACCTCGAATAAACAAATAAAAAAAAAAAAAGAAGGTATTTCCCAGCATCAATAAAAAATGCAAACATTTACTGTCTTGGAGAAGCAACTTGTTTTGTGTGAAATACAACTAGAGAATTCTTTTGAGGTTTTAATGTGAAAGTTTCCATTTCCATTTTTCATCATAATTTTGATTAACAGCACTCCCCAAACAGATTCAGCTTTTCAATTTGAATAGAAAGAAAATCTGGTGATTTAGTTCTAGATTGGTACTTGCTGATTATTTTAGCAATTAACTATTTTGGTCTCATTTTTTCTGTATCATTGTTTTCCCTCTGGGAGCAGGAAGATACTGCATGTTTTTTTGTTTTTTTTTGCTTGTGCTATTTTTATGTCAAGGGAGAATCCAGGCAATTATTGTATGCAGAAGATGTGTGTTAGGATAATTATCATTGATTATGTTTGAGTTTATCACACCCTAATATTACCTGCCTGTTGCATGTCAGAACTGATGTTTTCCCCAGTAGTTTATCTAATTAGGAGAGTTCCTCTGTCCGGATAACCAGTTATAAACTTCATTCAGTATGTGGCAAATATTTGGGAATGGAATGAGAGCGGTGTCCCTCAGCAAAGAACAAAGTGTAATATTTTGATAATGCTGGAGCCACGGATGTCTCCACATCTGCAAACATGAATGATGAAATGATGTGATGATGTGGCAGACAGGAGATGTATAAAAAGATTGTGTAACGGTGAATCAGGGCCCAATTCATGAGATGTTTGCCTGGTTGGTAAGTGCTGCCTTCTGTAACAATAAGCAACTTCTCTGATCTGAGTAAGATTATAATTTCTATAAATTCTGTTTACATGTCTAATAGTTATTTAACACATATACATAATGAAGTGTTAGTTAAAGAGTTTGTTGCGAGTTAACTCTTTTCGGGAAAAAGAACCGGAGAGAGAAAGCTTCAAGGTGCAAACACACAGGGTTCCTTTAACATTATATGTTATTACAGGAGATGAAAAATGTGTTAAAGGTTTACCTTTGTTAGCATATTCAAAGGTCACTGTGTTTATAAGATCCCATTGAACGGTTTGTTTTCAATGGCATTTTATATGTAAAGACTTGGTCAACTAACCTTACTGGCTCAACCTTTTACATTAATGTTTGGCTAATTATTTACAGAAAATGTCTTGATATTCAAGTTTTTCAGCAGGTTTTATTATCAATAAACAATCCACGGGAAACTATTGGTGAAATGATTTTACGGGTGATAGACATTTTCTTTTTGTCCTGCTTGGTTAGCTCCCTGTTAAGGGGCCCACATGCAACACTGTTTTTGTATGACAGGTGTGATAACAGCGTTTTCTTAGGACTGGACAAATGTTGTGTTTGTCACTTACCATGAAAATACTTTTGGGTCTTTGTCTTAAATTGCCCTGACAGCTTTTTCTACGGACTGCTTAGTTAGCACATTTGAACATTACCCGAAACCGAAAGTAGATTTTCTTACGAGATTATTAATACAGCTTTTAAACTGAACATGAACTCAGATGAAATTATTTTTTTTATTTAATTCTAGTTCCTGTATTTAAAAAATGAGTAAATAAACCATAACCTCTGACTGTCTGAATTGTTGTGTTCTGTACAAGTTACTAAATTTTGTTATAAGAAATCATCTCCTATGACAAAAATTTAGAAAAAATTATTTAAGAAAAATGTGTTATCTAACAGAAAATTCAAATATCACACAAGAATTCCAGATTCTGCTAATAGTAAGATAAAGTTACAGTATATGTTGATTTATGACCTAAGGGTCAAGGTACAAGAGACGGGGGAATATCTTAGGTGACAGAGGGCAAAACAAAAAGTAGACAGCAAACAGTTTGAGTCAGATGACATAAAATGGAATTAAAAAGCAGTTGAAAACAGCATGAAAAGGAAAACTCATAAGGGGTGTGCCCTTACTCTATCTGAATCTGAACCTGATGACCACTCTCATCTGTTATAAAGAAAACTTCAAAGAACGCCTTTACATATTGGGTGATTTTCAACCAGCTTAAGTGTGGCTCTTAAAGTGTGGCAACGACATGCAGTTGGGAGGTGGATAAAGCAGTATAGAATACAGATGTACAGCAACAAATTAAACTACGCCATCTTTCATATTGTCATTGAGAACTAAGCATAGGGGTTTGAATAATTCTGGTAAGCCATTTCACATGTCTCAGTAATTATGCTGTTTTATTTTAGAAATTCCAAGCCTCTCAACATATATTTGTAAATGATCTATGTGAAAAAGCCTCAAATGCAGTGAAGGAGGAAGGAGAAAGGTACAACCTCCAATATGTAATTATTCTCAAAACTATAATGTTAACATTTTGACCAAAGACTGTATCCTACAACTAGTCACTAAGCAGTGAATCAAATTAGGTTAGGTCCATCTAGTGACAACCCAAAATTCATTTGTTGATAATACCCAACCATTAAAATTGCTGTTTTGTTTTGTATTTTTAATCTAGAGAATTATCAACATCGCAATCATAATTGCACATATCCGGTGTTGCTGTTATTTTCACATATCCATTGCTTTAAAAATGTCCACAGCTGTATATTAATTGTTTATTCTTCAGATGATTGCACAGCGTTTTATATTGTAAAAACACTGTTCAGTACAGTATTTGGTTTTTTTTAACTGTTACTTACTGTTATTTTTATGCATTTTTGAAGGTCCACATTTGTGTGAAGATGTTTGCTGTTATGCTTTTGCTGTAAGACAAAAATGTCCCCATAGTGGGACAATAAAGGGATATTATATTTCTATTTATTCTACAATGAATTCTCATAATGATAGCAAAAAGAGTTTTAAAGAATTTTACCTATAAATCCACTAAAATAAGAGACTGCTTTACTGAAAGGGAGCCTTCATGGTCGTCCAGTGGTCAGAGAGGAGGGCATATGTGTCTTGGAGAAGCTACGAGATTGGTGATTCAAACCCTGGAATATAACTCAGGGTCCCTGAGAAAGACCCTTAACTTGACAATATTCCTCAATTGCTGCTTAATGTTTCTAAAGGGATAGATTGTTTTGCAATCAGGAGTAAAGGTGATTATTCTTGTGTTATTACTCCATTCCACTATTAAAACAGCAGTATATTATAGGTTTTTTTTTGTTAAAGCACAACTTAAACTAGTAACCACACTTAAATCTAAGGAAAAACTATAAAATAATAAGATCACTTTTTTCTTTTTGTTAGTGACTGGAATCTTCTTAACGGACAGCTTCCGTCATTCCTTGTACAGAACAAAACCACAAATGTGTATAAGTGGGGCAGGTGAGAACAGACTCTTACTGCTTTCAATTTCATGTAATTAAATGTCAATTTAGCTTTTTTATTACTATGTACTGTGGTGCACTGTGTGTTTCAGGTTTAAAAGTAACAAACTATTGAAGGTTTGCTCTCCAGCATGGAAAGAAAGAATTCAAAATATCTAGTAAGTATATCTTTTTTTTTTAAATATCAAGAATTTGTGAGATTGATTTTGAGAATTAGATTGGGAGTTTAAGTGGAAAGTCAAAGCAGAGCATAATATTTTGTCAGAGAAAATAGATCAAAACTTTTCACAATCACCACTTGAGGAGTGCTATATATATTTCTATTGATCTCCATTTTCTCCCAACCAAGTTATTTAGGGGGGGTACAGCTCCTTTTAGAAGTAAACTAATCAGTTAAAAAAGTCTACATTTGTGTTATTTAATTTTATTATAAATCCAACTCTTCTGTGACAGCTTTAGGCGGAATGGAGAATAAATTCCGTCATGAGGATCAGGGTACACAGCAGCATGTTAGTGAAAAAGTTGTTTAAACATTTAAAATGAAGCAAAATCTCAATGTTTACACATCTCATACAGTATGATCAATGATAGAATCTTGTAATTATATTTAAGAAGTCATTGACACATACAGAATCCTTTCTTTTTCTGAATTACAGCAATAAGAAACCTGAGCCACGGCCTCCTAAGTCCTCTAATTCTTGCAAAGACTGCAGGTGAGATCAAGCTACACAATTTTTATCCCTTGCCTTTAATTCGATGTCTGCATTTTCTTCACTCAATATAAGTAATGTAAGAAATGTTCCAAGACCTAACTGGGTATATGCATTTGTTGATGTACAACAGGAAGACAATAGATGAAATTCTGAAGAATTACTCTAAACCCTGGGTTAAAAATGAAAGCAGGCACGAGGCAATCAGGTAAAGTCAAGGTCTTTAACAGTCATCATTTATTTGTTATGAACAGAGATGCATTTGGTAAGCTGTTTCATGAAATATTGATGTATAAAATAACCCATAATAATGGAACAAGTTCTGTGAAATGATAAGCACATCATCACTTGTATCATTTCAAGTAAAATTTAAGTTCCTTCTTGTAGTAAAAGGCCAAACTTAAAACTTTATTTTATAACTGAATCTATGTGCTGACATTTATTCAGTCTTCATTTGTGCCAAAAATGATTAATTCAGTCTTGTTTTTATTCAGATAATTGGATGCCATGTAGATGCATAAATTATTCTTCTGTTTACCTATATAGCGCCATTTCAAAACACTTGTCATCTTAAGACTCTTTACGAAGCCAATTCATTCATATCATAGAGTCAGATTAAGGTTAAAAGTTTTCTACCTAACAAAACTTAGCTGACTACATTGAGTCACATGGATGGATGCACAGACAAACAGACAGAGAGAAAAAAAGAAAGCTTCTTCAAAAGTAAAATGCACTCAATAGAAGGTGTGAACAGCCACAGACTCGTCCACGACCAAAAAAGACACACTCCGAGCCCTGGTTATCCAAGGGAACCCCAAATCCCTGAGATTTAAGGAGGGCTGACAAAGGGATGGCCACACCCACCAGAGAAGAGCAGACGAGAACAATCGAGGGCCCGACGACCCAGCAGCATTTTTTCAGATTTGGTTGAGAACAAATTTCTAGAAGCAGGAGAGTCAATGGCAGAGGAGGGCAATATTTCCATGTGTCTGAGGGCAAGAGAGAAGGATGCTGAGTTTGTTCCTGAACTGGACCTGTTGAAGAAGGTATTCAATTCATTGATCCTGTCCAGACTACCATCTGCTGATCATCATTTTGATTGTGGTCTTTTTTCCCTGATCACACATCTCTGATATTGTTCTGCTGGAGGTTGCTTTTCTGCCTCCTTCTGTGTGCCTCCTTACACAGAAGTCCATGTGGTCAGTTGCAAACTCAGTCATTGCTTTGATATCCTCTCCATGTGGCTAACAGTGCTGTAGCCTCAAAACAACCTTGCAAAGCTTCTTCAGCTTCCTGTGGCCATCTCCTTATAGTTCTTTTATAATGCAGATTGTCTATTATGAAGAGGCTTATATATGGAGCTAAATCGGTCTCAGTCTTCACAAATACACATATGTGATTCATACATGCACAAGACCAGCTCCACACACACACACACAGCATGATTCACGCAAGCATACAAGATTCACACATGCATTCACCAAAGTATTTCTGGTCCATAAACATTATAAATTAAATTACAAAGTACCATTGGTCTTTAAGCTTCACTGCATTTGTGTCTGGATTTTTAAGACTCTCTTGACGTGCCTCGATACACAAATGCATTTTTTTTATACAGGCAATGATTTGCAACCAATCACATATCTCCCTTGTATAAGCCAATCACAAGAAAGTAATACTTGTAGGATGGCTATTTGCTCTGCTCCAGTCCGGTGTTGTGTCAGCTCAGCATATCACGTCAGCCCAGCATAGCCTTAGTAATAGGCATTATATAGAGTTTCCTCTGTCTCTGCACTCCTTACATCCAAGCAAACTGTTTTATTTCTCTGTATTTTTTTGGTTTCCCAGGACTCAGCTTAGCCTCAAGTGCAATGGTTTTGAGAATGCCATCATGACCCAGAAAAACACTCCACTGGGAGCAACAGTTGTCTATGATTCCCAGAAGACGAAATCAGTTACAGTGAACTCAGAGCATTTTAATAGATTTGCCAAAGTAAGTTATTTAGAATTGCTCACTGATTACTGTTGCTGACAATA
>NW_015150562.1:562096-568804 GCF_000732505.1 Cyprinodon variegatus
CTATATCAACTTTATCTGATTAAATTTTGAGTTAGTGCTAAGGAGGTTAGCCACATTTCTTACAACTGTGAAACTGCCTTAATAATATTATTTTTTTATCAACAACAAACTAAAAAATTAATAAATAAATAAAAATGTATTTTTGTCCATGGCAGTAATATAGATAATACATGCAACCTATGTTCAGGATTGGCTTTTAGGCTATATTGCCCACTCCTACTTAGTTGTAAAACTGAACATTTAAATTTAAACCTAATTTTATTCAAGGGTGTGAATCATGTAGGCCTTTAACCTTTAGCCTGTCTGGTACAAAGAATACTTACAGACCAAACTGTGTTACACCAAAACGTTTTTTATAGGGTGTGTTCAAATCCGGCAGCTGCATCCTCAGACGGTACCTGGCCCATCTGGACTGAGTGTCTTGTAAGCTGTGAAAATGAGGAGGCTGGAAGAGTTTGGCTATAGATTCGAAAAGGTCTAATTGTCACTGCCCCTCACTAAGCTCTGTCGCCTAGCAACCAAAACAGTTGTTACACAAAGCAGGCAAAGAATAGATGCTAATTTACTTTTTGAGGAGCTGCAGCTGTACCACCGTCAAAGATATCAGATTTGTAGTTCACACAATGCCCACATTTTGGAATCCATGCTTCAATGCCAGCCAAACATAGTTGCACAGGGACAGATAACTTTTCAATAAACCAAACATTACCCGCAACATATCTGACTTACTAACCATATAAATGAACTGTTTTCACTAAATAAATGCAAAGTTATTCACATACTTGTATTATATTAACCTATACATACAATTTTCACTACTACTCGTCACCATTTCCCCTTTTCCTCTAAGCACAGAGTAGCTGGCTTGCTCAAATAATCACGAATAATACGTACCTGTCCTTAAAGAGGGGCAAAAAAAGGCTGCATTTGTCAGTCGCATATGAAGGAGTCTTCAGATTCAAACAGGCCCCAGCGCTGTGCTCTGACATAATTGGCTGACTAATCTGGGCTTCAGAGGAAGCAGCTGCCGGATTCAAACACAGAGATAGACAACCCAGCTGAATACATACAGTGCCTTGTGAAAGTATTCAGCCCACTTGAACTTTTTGACCTTTTGGTGGCCTCAAACATAAAGATGTAAAATTATAATTCTTTGTGAAGAATCAACAAAAAGTAGGACACAACCATAAAGTGGAAAATCTTTTCTTTGGCTATTTTAAACCTTTTTTAGCAAATAAAAAACAAAAAAAATTGGTTGTGCAAAACCATTCAGCCCCCTTGAGTGAATACTTTTTAGCGGCACCTTTTCCTGCAATAACAGCTGCAAGTCACTTGAGGTATGTCTATCAGTTTTGCCCATCGAGAAACTAAAATTTTTGCCAGTTCTTCCTTACAAAACAGCTCCAGCTTAGTGAGGTTGGATGGAGAGCATTAGTGAACAGCAGTCTTAAGTTCTTTCCACAAATTCTCGATTGGATTCAGGTCTGGACATTGACTTGGCCATTATAACACCTGGATATGTGTATTTGCAAACCATTCAATTGCAGATTTTGCTTAATGTTTTGGATCATTGTCTTGTTGGAAGATAAATCTACGTCCCACTCTCAGGTTTTTCAGCCTCCGACACGTTGTCTTCCAGAAATCCTGTATTTGGCTGCATCCATCTTGCTATCAATTCGAACCATCTTCCCTGTCCCTGCTAAAGAAAAACAGGCCCAAACTATGATGCTGCCACCACCATGCTTGACAGTGGAGATGGTGTGTTCATTGTGATGAACTGTGTTGCTTTTACGCCAAACATAACATTGTGCATTGTTGCCAGAAAGTTTGATTTTGGTTTCATCTGACCAGACCCTGTTCTTCCACATTTGCTGGCTTTCTCCCATAAAGGCCAGATTTGTGCAGTGTACAACTGATTGTTGTCCTATAGACAGTCTCCCACCTCAGCTGTAGATCTCTGCAGTTCATCCAAAGTGTTCATGGGCATCATGGCTACATCTCTGATCAGTCTTCTCCTAGTTTGAGCTGAGAGCTAAGTGGGGCTGGGTCTTTGTAGATCGCTGTGGTCTAATACTCATTCCATTTCAATATCATTGCTTGTTCAATACTCCTTGGGATGTTTAAAGCTTGGAAAATTTTTTCGTACCAAATCCAGCTTTAACTTCTCCATAACAGTATCTCTGACCTGCCTGGTGTGTTCCTTGTTCTTCATACTGCTCTCTGCCCTTTAAACAGACCTCTGAGACTATCACAGAGCAGGTGCAGTTATACAGAGACTTGATTACACACAGGTGTATTTTTTATCATCATCAATCATTTAGGTCAACATTGATCATTCAGAGATCATCACTGAACTTTTGGATAGAGTTTGCCTCACTGAAAGTAAAGGGGCCGATCATTTTGCACACCCATCCTTCAGTTTTTTATTTAATAAAAAAGTTTCAAATATCCATTAAATGTCTTTCCATTTCATGATCATGTCTCACCTGTTGTTGATTCTTCTCGTGTCTTTATGTTTGAAGCCTGAAATGTGGCAAGTGGTCAAAGAGTTAAAGGGGGCCCGAATCCATTGCCAGACACTGTTAGTGCAACAACATAACAGTTACAGGACAATATGATAGTAGGATCAACACACACACATATAGCAAAGACTCAACCAAAAGAAAAAAACATTTCTAAGAAGTTGCTCAGAGTTATTTTCTTTAATATTTTGTTGTCTTGATATCTTTCAAAATGAATAATGTTCTGACTTCTCACATATGGATAATTTAAGTTTGAAGCAGTGATTTAATGTAATAGCAGAATTCTAATAAACAACCGTAAATCCCTGCATCAAGTAAAGGTGGATGTTTTGGGATAAAGTCTAAGTAATTAATTTCATTTTCTAATATATTTTTGAATTTCCTGTGGAAAATGATTGCAGACACATCCGGCCTTAAATAAAAGACGGCATACATGTGCTGTCGTTGGGAATGGAGGGATCTTGACAAACAGCAGCTGTGGAAAAATGATTGATTCAGCTCAGTTTGTGATCAGGTAAAAACAATCTCAACAGTATTGTGCATCTTGGATACTAAAACATAAGCAAATTCCAAAAATGTTTCATGTTGTCTTTTCAGGTGTAACTTAGCACCTTTGTTAAATGGATACGAGAAACATGTCGGTGTTAAAACGGATATTGTGACGGCAAACCCCAGTATCATTTCCCATTGGTGAGCAAACAGATATAAATTTTTATTTTTTTTTTTATTCAGTTGAATTTCTCCAAACTCCCAGTTCACAGTTGGTTTGTTATTGCAGGCATGACTCTCTTTTAAGAAGTCGGCGTGTCTTTGTTGAGAGACTGTGCCAGTATGGCAACTCCAAGTTGTTCCTTCCTGCATTCTCCTTTGTTGGTCACACAGAATTGTGTATGCGGGCCTTCTATACCATTGAGGACTTTGAATTGCCCATCCAGCCTGTTTTCTTTAATCCAAACTACATTGATAGTCTAAATGTGTTTTGGAAATCTTTTAAATTGAAGGAACAACGTATCACCACTGGTCTCATTATGACAAGTCTGGCACTGGAGCTATGTGACAGTGTTCATCTGTATGGATTCTGGCCCTATAGTGTTCATCCCCACAGCTTCCAAGATCTGACTGCGCACTATTATGACGATTTGAAACCTACAAATAGGCACCTTATTCCAGAAGAGTTTAATCTTTTATTGCAGTTGCACAGCCAAGGTGTACTAAAACTTCACCTTGGGGAGTGCAAGCCCAACAAATAAATTACCTGGACAACTGCGGTCTGGAAAAGACTTTAATTCAAGAATACATTATATTATTAGGGTTTCAGCTCTACGCTTCTCATTACACCATGTTCATGTTTCTTAACCACAATTACTATTTCACCAGAATCAGAACTACTTTATAATCCCTTGCAGGAAATTCTCTACGATATCACCGGGAGCTGAACAGCAAAAACTTGAACTATCCTCATGATAAAGTGAAGTTTTAGTTGAATAAATACCATAAGATAAAGGTTTAAAAACACATGAATGTAATAAAAGAAGTAAAATGTTTACAACACAATTTTACCCATGTGTATTTATAACCAAAAGTTATTATTTTATGCACATAATTTTTGCATTTTGTGACCTCTCTAAGTCTGTTTTTCATGTATTTATATCAGTTTCTGGTCTATATACAAAAAAACGAACAGATGTCTTCAAGTAGAAAAGAATGAGAAAAAACAAATGAGTCTGCAGAACAGCAGGTAAACTCTTCAAATGGTCATCAAGATCTCTGGTCAAAACCATCTCTGCCTCTTAACATATTTAGTTGATTATTGTATACATGTACAGTTATGTATGGGACATTATACTCAATGCCTGCTTCCCTCTGAAAAAAATAAAATAAAATATTTTAGGCATGCATATTGTGAATATATACTAAAATCCTACAATAGTCCAATTAAAGACAAAATTGGGTTTAAGTAAATGTAAATACCTTTTTGTCCCACAATTAGGAAATTTGATAGATTGATTGATTGATTGATTGATTGATTGATTGATTGATTGATTGATCTCACAGTGGAGAAATTCAATTGCTACATCAGCTCAAATATTCAAAGGAGAAGAATGTGCAAACGGAAGAAAAAGGTGCATGAGATATATAAATTATGTACAGTGCATCCATTTATGACAGCTTTTTTTTTTTATTAGGTATTTATATAGATGGATATTTATATTATATATATAGTTATTGCACTGGGTGTCAAATATAGAGAAACAGATTATTGCACAGCGTATTAAATAGTAATTAAACATTATACATTGCACAAGTTATTGATATTGTAGTGTTGCATTGTCGAGTCATCATCTCTGATCGGTTAAAAATGATCTAAAATAGTCACTACTAAAAATAGTCACTACTGAAACATGTGGTGATGTTTTGTTGGTGAAGTGGATTTTTCTGTATTGGGAAAATGAAAAGTCCTTCCTCTATTTACTTGCCTTTACCTTTTACTACTGATAAGGGACAGCTCTATATTTTTAAGTTCCCAAACAGAACAGCCATCACAGAATGTGGAAAGAAATATTTGCTGAAATAGAAAAAAAAAAAAAAAATGTGTAGGGTTATAATTGCAGACCATACTTTTAAGTCAACAAGTTTACTATTGGTCATGTTCAGACTAACATTTATTTTGCTGGTATGTTCAAATTACTAACTTCCTAAAATGTGTCACAATTAAAACAGTGAAAAAAAATCCACAAAAAAAACACAGAAATAGTCAAAACTTTTCTTATGTTAGTTAATAGTTGGATATCAGCAGACGGCTATTTCACAAAAATAAATAGAAGGATTAGGTTGGGATTTTCTGGATATTTTGGCTTCATTTAGCTTGATTCAACAAAAGTAGAGACCAATAAGTTACCTGCTCCAGATCAGACTAACAGCCAAGTTTAGATAATCCTGGTGCTTTAGAAGAATAACTAAAACAAGGAGCGATTCTACAGTAGGCGAAACATCATTAGGAAACTTTGTAATAGTTGAACTACTTGTTTTATTTTCATGATTCAGGATTTCCTTATGATGTTGGTGCTCTGGACTGCACACACAATAAGATATAATGCCCTTCTGGAGCATATGAAGATAATTATGTTAGCAGAAAATTCCAACATTCAAAGTAAAAATCTTAACACATTTTATTGCTTTAGATGATCTGTGATGCATCTTCAGGAACACGGGGCCAAAGTGGTCTGGCTCAGTCCATGAGTCCAGAGTCTGTCTCTCTTTGACTCTTCTAAATGAGGCCTCCTTTTGTTTTGATGAAGAGCCAGATTTCTAAAAAGCATGAATTCTGGGAAAGGTGGGCCGCTTCCTGCACCAGATATTTCATCCCTTTTTAACCCCTAAAATTAGAAAGAGGATCAAATATGTGTTAAGGCACCCAGTAAGTTATACTAGATACGTACTGTACATTATAGTCAACATTTTATAAAGATACTTTCAGTCTCCAAAACGTTCTTATGTTTTGTTTTAAACTGCTGCGGGTCTTCTTTGGTCCGGTTATATTAGTTTTTTTTAATGAATATGTAAATAATGTGTAGCGAAAGAAAAAGGCTAAATTATACACAGAGGGACTGAAATAAAGTAGTAAATGTAATGTGAAATGATCAACTTTACGCTAACTATCTCTAGCTTCAACTATTAATTTTAAAGTTATTTATTAATTGTTTTAGAAAAAAACAACATATAACTCCCTCTTGACATCGTGGTCACAGTCGAAACAGTATTGTGGAAAAATGGAATGTATTGGGAAAATAAAGAATATAGAATCATAAACTTAGATATTCTGATGGTGTTTGGATCAACATTTATTGACACTAATGAATCCTCAAGTTTTTAATTATCATTTTCAATCAATCAATTATCAATTTTCATTGTTCCCTTTTCATTGTTTTTCTATTAATTTTGGTTGTGTACAGCTGCAGAGCTTTGCTGCAATAGAGGCGGCAGTAACCGATAAAGGTGAATGTGTTATCTTCATACCCTAAGAGTGTCACAAAATAAGTTTTAAGATGTTTTGAAGCAAGAAAGTTTGCCCAAAACCTGTCAGTTTATCAACAAATGGCAAGATACACTAACTTTTAAATCTGTCGTTTTGTTTTTCCGTCCATAGTGTTACGTAATAGTGCTTTTTGCAGGGAGCCAGTTCTTG
>NW_015150562.1:571826-575498 GCF_000732505.1 Cyprinodon variegatus
CCAGAACTAGGTGGCTTGTGTGGATACATGGAGTACAATTATCTTGGGTCCTGTTCATGAATGAGAGGAGAATGGAGGGGCAGATGGATAGATGACAGTGTTTGCATTGTTTAATGTTCCTGTAAATGATGAGAGAGCTGAACCTTTACATTACCTCACCTTTGGTTGTGGAATATGGATCACAGAGAAAAGAACAAGATGCCAGATGAAAGCAGCTGAATTGAGCTTTCTATGCAGGATGGCCATGCACTCATCCAGGAGAGGCCAAGAGTAGAGCCAGAGAAGCCAATCAACCTAACAGTCATGTTTTTGGACTATGGGAGGAAGAGAAGAGGACAGAACCCACGCAGGGAGAACATGCAAACTCTATGCAGAAAGTCCTCAGGTCGGGAATCCAACCCAGAATGTTCTTGCTGCAAGGCAGCACTGCTACCCACTGCTTCACTAAGAAGTGAGCATGAGTGATAATATTATTAAATCCATAGGAGCAAAACATTTAGAAATGAATGCTTAATTTAATATGACATAATTAAAACAAACACTCAGAATGAATCACACGTTTATGCCCAAATATTTTTTTTTGCGTTCGGGATAATTAGGATCATACAAAATTGGTTTGTTCTCCACTTCCAAACTCAGCATCTCTTCATCCATGCCTGAAATAAGAAGTCGTGAGATGTGCTCTTGGAAGTTGTGTTGAGTTAGATCTGCTATATTCACAACTTTTGCGAGACATTTTTGTATAAAGTAGGGTATTAATTCATAAAAAAGTTTGAATTCTGTTAATCAAAGTGTTCTTCCCAATAGCAATGATGAAATTCACGGCAGTATTCTATACCCAGCAATTGTAGTATCTGGGCAAGAGCCGTCAGTCTGGTAAAGAATCTGGTTGTTATTTGAAATTGTAAAGGTTAGCTGTTTTTGAAGTGCAACATAAAACTGAACAAAACTAGGCTAAAACCTTTTGGGGTTTTAGTTTGAGTCCCAAAACCCACTAAAACTATCACATATTGTAATGACTAAAATGTGACTAAAACTCATAAAACCTTTTTTTCCTGAAGTGGAAACTAAGACTTAATCAAAGATGGCTGTCAAAAACAACACTGTGCATGACCAACAGGGAGCTAAAAGCAGTGATCATCTGTCCGAACCGCCAGTTAACGGAGTTCACTACAAAGTCCATTATATATTCCCCACTCTAT
Source organism: Cyprinodon variegatus (assembly GCF_000732505.1). Classification (NCBI taxonomy): domain Eukaryota; kingdom Metazoa; phylum Chordata; class Actinopteri; order Cyprinodontiformes; family Cyprinodontidae; genus Cyprinodon; species Cyprinodon variegatus. The sequence goes on from NW_015150562.1 coordinate 573,029, forward strand.
AAAGTGATTTAGCAGCTAGAATGGATTTTCTTGTGTCCTCATCAAGTATGTTTTTGAGAAGAACACAGAAAAATATGGACTTGGGGAGAACGGGAGCACGCAGCATAAATATGGGTCAATTGGAACAGAAGCGTACTCGTAACGTCACCACAGGCTCGGCTCGTCTGGAGCTGCATATCACCCCCTATTATTAATAGTCTCTAGATAATATTAAATTGCTACTTTTTATATTTATTGGGGGAATAATAGTTAACACAGTCAGATAAACTCAAATCAAATGAACATTTTGCCAAATAAAATAAAAGAATCGCCATCAGAGCCAGCGGTACTTCACACACGGCTAGGCTGAGAGAGGGCTGCTGCAGACGGGCTATGATGAGACCTGGCTGCTGTTACCCTCGGAAGTCCGCTGGTTGCCACGGTCCTCTCAACTTTGACAATTTTTTTTCATTTAGTATTAACCCTTTAAAGCCCGATCCAAGAATAAAACAAAAGAGAAAATTACTTTTTTTTGCTTTGTCCTTATTTGGCCTTTTAACAAAATATGTCAAAAGAAAAAAACAGAAATACATTTTTGATATTAAGAATTTATTACTGTGCGATAAGTCAAGATTATTTTTTGTGTAGTCTTCTGTCCTCTGTTATCAGGTATATCTGATTGTGTACAATAGGATTTTGAGCAAAGTTTTTACCATTAAATTATGCAAAAGGTGTCAGACGCAAAACATTTTAGAAACCGTATGTATCAAATATGATACATTTGGTATTACAGGGTTAAATCGGTACTGTAAATGGGCCATATAGTGACACTCAAAAGTATAATGTTCTCGCCTCAAATTATCTTAAAATACACTTTTATTGAACAACAGCAACAGAAAATAAAACATTTAACTTAATACTCTGAGCTCTGTAAGAGCTAACCTGGAAGCTGATGCTGCCGCAGTGCATGCTGGGACAGCTGTCAATCTCAGGAATTGACAAGTCTTGTCTGATGCATATATTGACAAAAATCCCACTTTTCATGCAGTGATACTCGGTAAATAGGGAGGGCGAGAACAACATCTGCAGACTTTGCCCATTCGCGGTCCGTCCCGAAAGCACCATCCGTTCTGCACATCCGGGTCGTCCTGGATTTTATTTTGTTAAAAATACCTAAATTACGTTTTTCCTCACCAAAAATAGTAAACATACTAAAATATAATGTGTTAAAGGTTAACAATGTATATCCTAAGAAAATAAATGCCTTAAAATCCTTTCTGTTTTATCAGTCGTCTCTGCCCAATCTGCACCGGAAATGGGATCCAAAGCTACTTTCGGTGGCTAACTTTTTCAGCTTTGGGTTTAAACATAAATCTTTTAAGTCTTTTTTAGTTTTATGTTTTCGTTTCGTTTTAGCCTTATGCTATATAGTGCGTAATCTAAAGAAAGAAACAACTAAAATGCAGATAAACATGGTTTAATCATATTTTGCCTGACTGCTCTGAACATGTCTGATGATGACGTCAGAGAAGCAGTTTAACAAATTTTTTTTTAAAAGCATTAAAAATTGACTCACATATTTTATAAAACATTTTTTAAAGATGTGTATTAGCATTCTTTTGTGAGTTAAGGATAGTAATAAGTAGTTTTAGTACCATAATTACAGTGTTTATGAACACCCCCATGAACATATGTTCTAGCATGCGCAGGACGGATTGTGCTCCGGGAAGGATCGGGTAGTGACACGCACAAGTACACATATTGGTTGTCTCTTGTTGTTCTTCTTGTGTTTTATGATGGTAGTAGAACAACTTCAAAGGTCATCACCGCCACCAATTGGACTGGAGTTTCTACAAGAGATTTACAGTAAAAAAAGCAACAAAAAACAAAATTCTCTTTAATAAATTTGTAGTTTTCAAAAACAAAATTTACTCAGTCTAAAAATATATTCAAAAGTATACTTTGTCCTTTAATTTTCATATGAAGGGAATTTCACAAACACGTTTTACAGTTCCAGGGAAGTTACAACGTTCCCACGCACCTGTCACATGTTTCGAATTAATTTAAGTCAATTATTTGAACCTGTATGACCTATTCTGCAATGTGAAACGGTTGATTCATTTCTCCTGTTTCTTCCTGTTTTTCTTGTATCAGCCACATTGTTTTTGAAGTTTCTTCCTGTTTCCTGTTAACATTATTATTTATTAGCATTTTACAATCCTCCTTGCTTGATGGTATATGAATGTCAGCATCTTTATATTTCAATCTGAAAAACTCACACAGAGAGAAAAGATAATTAGAAGAATTTTATTGATAAGAAAGTATAGTCTTTGGCGCTCAGACCTCGGCAGGAACATTCATGCTGAATTATGCTTTAACATGCATGAGTAGATGAATGTGAATAGGGACGTTCCCCCCAAAAGCCGAGGTTGAGGCCGGAGAGTCCGTATGCTCGTAGGGCATACGCTAGGGACAGAATAAAGAATGCGTA
>NW_015150562.1:575661-635639 GCF_000732505.1 Cyprinodon variegatus
ATATATAATTTAAATGGAGTTTATATATACACTATAATAAAAACCATTGATAATATCTTTTCTTTTTTAATTATTTGATTCAGTACTTAATGGAGATGCCAAACTATCAGACATGACTACAACATTTTGACTGTATTGTTTTTCAATCCAGTTTAAACCTATTAATATTTTGATTCCTTTGTCTAGATGATGATTATACACTGCTGCCCCAGTAGTGATTCTGGATCTTTGGATCCATCAGCAAATGAGATGAAAAAACATCTGAATATATATAGTTGTACAATAAGGTATTGTGGAACTCCTTTTTATTTAGTCTTGATTACCTTATGCAAATTTAAATATATGCATGTCTTAATAAGTAACCAGTATGTAATATCAATATATAAGCTACAGTTGGACATAAATCTATTTTATGCAAATCTGTTTTTTGAGCTTTTGCATTACCAATACATCCAAAGCTGAGTATATGTATTTTACTGTGTTCCCGATACTCCTTTAAGATGGTTTTGACAGGATGTGACAGCTCAGTTTCAACTTGTAATGCTGCTTCTGACAATAAAATGTAAGATTACGTAACAGATCTCCTGATAACGAATGAAACTGCAGCTTGTCAGGCGATAAAGATGCTTCAGCTAGTTAACTGTTCCAAGCAAAACAGGAAAAGCAATAAGACAGAATCCCAGAGTAGGGACAGGGACTGCACAATACGCAGTCCGGATATAAAGAAATTACCACAATTTAAAATGAAAAGGTTTTACTTATTTTGTCCTCAACCAAGGTTTTTGTGAGGAAAATAGCTTTTTATAGGTTATCTTAGTTGTAAATGTATTAGTATTTATTTAAATACTTATATTTGTAAAATCAGTGGCAACTCGTTCAGACTAAGGTTGGATAAATTATGTTTTAAATGTGAGTGTGTACATCGACAGATATGCATAAATAAAGTACAGTACACATACAAAAAGTTCTTCATAAAAAACGCACATGCTAAAAGAAGAAAAACAAACACAACAACTGGTTAAAGAAAATAAAATCATAGTTTTCTCATTTTGTTCCTCATTAAATAAACACAGCTCTCTTTTGCACATGTCACACAAAAGTTGAATTGGTGCTTCATTAAATAAACAAAAGTGCGTAAATTACGAATATTGCTCTAAGTAGCTGTGACATGGTGGACAAAGGATGTGAATACATCTGCCTGTCTTCGTTCTGCATGTACTGCTCTAGAATCCTGAGCAGTGTTACACAAATAGTGCGAGCAAACAGTCAAAACATGATTATGTGGAACAGAGTGCTTTGTATTCTCCTTAAATCTACTTGTTGAACTGTTTTTCTTGCTTCGCTTTGCTTTAAAACCACCTCTTTTATGTTTGTTTTTTTTGTTTGTCTTTTCCCATAATCCGAACAAAGGCTTTGATGACTCAGCAAGATGAGCTGGAAAAACTGAAAAGGGTATTTGCTGCAGACTGATTACCGTAACTATGTATGGTTACATGTTATGTTAAACAGACTGGAACCAATAAACCGAAACTGACAAACTTTATAGTTGTAGTTACATGCACCGTAGTGCCAAATGAATTAAGCCAGACATTTAAAAGGCAAGAAACAAAGATTTTCTTTATTTACGAAGTTACTTGTATTCAACAGTCTTTTTCTGTTCAAAGGGACATCTTGGTTTGACTAAGTCTCTCAAATTGGAGACCCACAGACAGTTTGATAAGGAGAAACTAAGCTTATACCTGCAATGATAAAGCAGGAGACATGCACATTTGTCACCACAGCGTTATTACAGACATTAAGTCACTTTAAATGATATGTGACGTTATAATAACCACATTGTTATGAAGTAAAGCCAGTAATATTTATATTAACAACATATTCAGAAAACATAATGGAATGTAGTCAGCAGCTTTGTAATATTAATAAATCAGTGCTATTTATCTTTAAAAACACCTCTCAAACTTTGTTTGCATCAATTTTCAGTGTTTGTTTTAGCGCACAAAACTTTTCTTAGTGCTTTCACAAAACTAATATAACTGGAACAACGACCAAAGCGACCTTTCATTCTAAAGGATTTATTGTTTGAACTTTAAAAAAAAACAGACAATGTTTAACATAAGGCACATGCAGAGCTTCTTTAGGTGTGGACTCTGATAGCAGGGATAACCAAGAGGTGATAACCAATAAAGGTTGTAAAAAAGAAAACCAGTAAAACCAAAAAGTGAAACTTAAGGAGGGAAGTATGAAGGGACACCTTTTGCTGGCTTTTAACCTTCTGATTTTGGGGAGCCTTTGGACTACTTTCTTCTGGTATACATGCAACACAAAGTAAGTTACTTTTTTGCACAATTAACCCAAAAAGGATAAGAAAGGTTTGAGCTTGTTTGGCGTTACGAGTCAGTTAGGCAAAGTTAGAAATGCTAGATCTATAAAAAAGAAGTCGATATTAGGAGGGACGTTATTTTCCTGAATAAAGTCTGCTATTTATCTTTTTAGAAATATTTTGTTAATGCAGCTACAATGACAAAAGTATGAAAGCAGTGCCAGCCAATCTACAAAAAGAAGTTTTATATATCTATAAAAGCGCCTCAAATTAATCTATTTTGTGTTATCTATGAGAACTAGTCAAAGCACCTAAGACTATTTTTTTTTAGAAATTATTCTAGACTTATTTTCTTCATGTCCAACTACCTTTGGCTTTAACACAAACAAATATATGTGTTGGGTAAAGGTTTATAGATAAGCTTTACAAACATTTACTGACGGGGACCAAAGTCAGCAAGCTGAGTGTAATCGCAGGCCACATTCTTATTTGTCTTTAGATTTAAAAATGAAACAACGTTTATAGTTTATATTGATTATTTATTTCTTACTTTATCATTAAATAGACAATAATTATTTTAATGAAACAAACTTAATTTGAGTTTTTCTACATAAGATGTGAAAAAAAAAAAATTGCTGATAGTTTTACCCTGAACTAAAGTTTCCCATTTTTGAGGAAGTAAGATTTTTTGTTTATTTTATTTATTTATTTATTTTTCTTGCTTGTTTATATGTTTTGTTTTTCCATGCTATGTATGGTAATATGGCTCACTGCTATTAATTGACCAAATTTAATGAAGCGTGCCCATGTCTGGGTTTTGAGTAATCATCACTAAGAGTTTGCGGTTATTCTAGAATAAAATTAAAGCAAAGGCAGTAAAAGATTGATACTTTACATCATACTTAAATTTCCTATTCTAAGAAGATTTTGATGTTTTTGTAATTTCCCCGTGGGCTCCACTTTGAACAGCCTTGTTTATAGCACCAAGTAAAAAATTTGTTAAAATCAATGTTGCTATGACAACTGAAATCTAAGTATTGGCTAAAGGAAAAGGAATCCCAACAGTTGTGACACCCATATGGATCTAAAGCATTAGTGGATAATAAGTCAGGAATTAACCTAAAAAAGAAATCTGAGCAAATTAATTCTAAAGTGAAAATAAAGATATGTATAAAAAAAAATCCATTGCATCTATTTTGGATTAATCAAATAAAATTCAACATTATTTAACATTATAATAATTTTTTAGATGAAATCACTATTGTTTATATATTTATGAGGCTTTGGTTCTGGCGAACAGTGAAAACAATGTCAAGTAGGGGAAGAAAAGTAAGTGTTTTTCTCTCAGGCAGAATGAAAGCTTTTGTTTTTGTTTGTTTTTACTTCTGCAGTGCTGCTCTCAAGCTATTGGCAGACCCGCTTATCATTATCAAACAATTTAAGAACCACTGTGTTTTTATCATCACCCCAAATTGATGACTATGTTGACTATCATTAGGAGTGTAACTGTAGATTTTAATGCCTATTTGATTCTAGCACAGTCCTTTATGTTTATCAGACCTGTGTAGCAAAATATACATCATTTCTACATGTCTGAAAACATGGAAGACTTATTTTTCAGAAAAGAATTCACTTCATCCCCAACTGTAACTGTAACTGTAAGATACTGAAAAAAATAGAACAGAATTATCCTTTTCTCTCAGCAATTTCAGATATACCAGTAGCAATGTTAGAGATGATTTAAAGCAGGCTGATATATAAACTTATAAACTTGAAAGAAGTACTGTATTTATTAAAAAGGATACTTAAACTTATACTAATGTGCAAATGGGTAAGTAGATATGAAATTAAAGTAGAAAATATACATGTTTATTAATGCATAAGAAACTGCAGAGTATTTACAGGAAATGCAAAACACCTTTTAAGTTTGGGAGCAGTAATATAAAGTCCTACATTTAATATAACTGTACTAATTCTTTGGAAGTAGCTGGATATTGGAACTTTATAATATGTTCATAATCTTTTTTTCATGAAATGCAGACTTTTTTGTGTGCGTGCAAAATTACGTTTGTTGCTTTTAATTGTTATGTGTCAATCGAATTGTTCTAATGTAAAGAAAACATTGACAGAAACACATCTATTGAATTTATTGATTTGGAATGGAAGGCCATTTAAATTTATATGAGTCAAGAAAGTTATTTAATAATTTGGTATATGTATACACCTATACTGTAATCGCCATACATTTCTGTTAGAATGTTTCTCAAATTGTCTACATAAACAAAAACAGAAGAAACGATGTCACACTATTGTAAAAAACCTTTACGGCACGAGAGTAACATGAATAGATAATTTTCTGGAGTTGTACAAACACATAGTAATTTTATATCAATGGAAGCGAGGTGGGTAATAAGTAGTTACATTTACTCAGTTACATTTACTTGAGTAAAAATAGTTTTTCTATAGTGTACTTTTAACTTTTACTTACCGGTAAGTAAAAAAAATGATGAAGTATCACTACTCTTACTTAAATAAAATGTTTGGCTTCCCTACCCACCGTGAATAACTTTACTCAATGAAGAACAGGCTTGTTTTAAACAAACATACACTAGAGAAACAAACGCCTATATCTAATGAATGTATGTTACTATTTAATGTTACATTAACATACCATATTCTAACCTACATACATAACAGACAATCATTAATGATGACAGAGATTTTAGGATAAAAAAATTAATTAGGAAAGGCATTTTGAGGAGTTTTTTCCACTTGAAATAATTGTGTAATTACTGAATTTTATTATTATTTTCTTATCTCGTTTTCAAAATGTGCAGATAACTTTAGATGTTTTGTAAATTTACAGCATTTCTGAAACATTAAATCTGATGTTATGATCAGTTACTCAGTATTTGAGTAGCATTTTTGCCAATATTTTTTTTTCTCTTACTTGAGTAATTTATTGGATGGCTACTTTTTACTTTTACTTTAAATATGAAATATTAAAGAACAGGCTTGTTTTAAACAAATATGATGCAGTGGTGCTATTCTTACTTGTGTATTTAATGTGTTGGTACTATATCCACCTCTGCATGGAAGTTAAAACATACAGTATTTGGGTTGTGAGAATGTACATGTGCAATCCAGGTAAAGTAGGTACGGCAGTGGAGGGTGGTGGTCTATATAAAGGGAAGTCATATGTGACTGCAACAATTTCCTTAAAATCATTTCATATGATTATAAACGTATATGTCTAAATGTAGTTGATTGGTTTGAAATGTCTCACTTTAAAGGAAACAACATACATACTGTTCTATGAAGCCAATTTGTGACAATATTAAATTAACGCTCATGGACATAGAAATGGATTATAAAGTTTTCTCCTGGTAAAGCTGACCATCCCATAACAAGAACAAACAGGGACAACACATCAAAGAACAAGTTTGCCCACATATAATAAAGCCTTCACTTTTCTAGTGAGAGCCGGAAGAACAAGGCCCCTCTGCATCACTTTATATCTCCAAGAAAAATTGACTAATTGTATTTTTTTCATTGAAACATTCTATATCAAAACACATTGCACATCCTAACATGAGGCAAGCACACCTTTAGAAGCAAGATAAAACTCCCCCTGTGAAGAAAATGCAAATAAAACTTGCCACACACACTGTTAGAAGTCACCCGTTAAATTTTAACTACATAAACGCTCTACCTCTTCTGTAAAATGTGTTTTTGTCAGAAGTTGAAACCTATTAGACTCTGATTATATTTCTGTTTTTAAAATAGAACACCCAATTCTCCTTTGTTTATTTTACAGTTTTTATCTGTACTCACCTACAGAAATCTGAATGAAATCAAAATCACACGTTACTTACTTTATTAAAAATGATTTACAGTAGCAGCACATTTATTCACACCAATTGAACTTTCTCCAGCGTTTCTCCAGCATTTTTAAAAAAATATTTTAAATATTTATGTACAGTATACATTTTATGTGACAGTTCAGCACAATGTGCTGGATACGTTTGAAATTGAAGGAAAGGGATGCCTGAAATTTTCTGACATTTTTTTCTTAGCGTATCAAAATAACAATTCTTCCATCATTAAACTGTTGCAAGGTTTATATTGTATTTTACTGCTGTCTTTTATTTTGATCTGCTGCGGGCGTCACTCCAGCTACTTGTAGATCCTCTGCAACTCGACTATTAAATTTTGAGTGCTGACGCATACAAACATTTAAGGGTAGAAAAAAAAAGACTCAAAGATTATGTCAATCATAAAATGTTTACTGTGTATCCAGAGGTACTTTGTGTCATATGGAGAAACAAAGCCATTGTAGAGCTTTGCTCAGCATCCTGGAAAACCCAACGTCAAAATCTGAGGTTGGAAAATCTCTTGAAAAAACTTTAATATTTTTAGATTTGCTCATGTTTCTAGAAAATACTGCTAATTAAACAGTTGTCCATAAACAGTACCTCTTACACCTATTCATACCCCTGATAGAAATATCATTTGCAGCCTTTACATAAATGTAATTCTTATCTGATAGTATTACATTTTTAAGATAATTTCTTTAATTAAGGTGCATTTATGTAGCAGGAAAAATAATCATACATTAAGCATTATAACGTAGTGGTTTTCTAGTGAGATTACCAACCAGTTTTCTAACTTCCCATTTAGAATATTCTTTGCATAATCATTCTACATCTTCCAGAGTAGAAAGATTATGTTTTTTTTTTCTTGTGCTGTCTTCCTCCAAACACATCCATTTAAAATTAAGATCTAGGGACTGGGATGCCTAATACAGCCATGTAGAGGCTTTGTTTCATATTTATCCTACTCCTAAAAAAATTCAGCACTTAAATTAAAAAAGAACAGAAACGTATGAATTTTTAACAATAAGATATTCAACCTGAGCCATATGACACAACCCCTTCCACCTGGTCTAAAAGGAAAGTATGGTAGCTTCAAAAGATGTCAAAATCTAGTACTCATGTAGATCTTTATTAAAACAGATCAATAACACACTTAAAGTTCTGAAAAGCTCAAACACAACCAGCTCTAGAGATTTAGATATCTGTGCTAAAAAGCACTCAACCCTAAATAATATTTGGTATTTTACATCCACAATTTAAACCTGAATAACTTTGTTACACAAACATTTGATGTAAACTTATAAAAATGTTAACAATCGTAAAATCATATAGATATAAAATATAAATATAAACTTGGAGGAACTCCCATAGTCTGACACAATTCACATTTAAGGTCATGCACAGTAAACATACATACATATATATATATATATATATATNACATACACTAGAGAAACAAACGCCTATATCTAATGAATGTATGTTACTATTTAATGTTACATTAACATACCATATTCTAACCTACATACATAACAGACAATCATTAATGATGACAGAGATTTTAGGATAAAAAAATTAATTAGGAAAGACATTTTAGGACATTATATATATATATATATATATCTCTCTCTCTCTCTCTCTCTATATATATATATATATATATATATATATATATATATATGCATGTATACATATGCATAAATGATCTGCAGTTTTCCAATGCTTGTCAAGAGAATAACTTTGATAAACCTACACACCAGTCGGACCACAAACATAAATATTTTTCCATTCCTCTTACATGTCAAATTTAGAAGGAAGAAGGTGGAACGACAAGTGAAGCTTTAAATAAGCAGTAAGTCATAACCTTACTTTCTCAGCCTTTGGTGCCAGTTTTAGCAGGAAAAACCTCACAAATGCAACCCGCAGACAATCAAAAGCCGTAACAACTGTGCCATCAGCATAGATATGAGGGATGCATGAGCTTTATTCTGCTTTCAAAAATGCATTGAGATGTTAGGTCTAATGCACCTTTTATGAAGTTGATAGGATGGGTGTGGAGATAGAAATGGTGGAACATACTGTACTGCTTAGAAAAGCATGATTATCTGAAAACAATCCACTGAGTCTGTAAGGCCATATAGGAAAATCTCTGACATTAAGATAAAGATTCATTGTCCACAGTTTGTAAAAAAATCATGCTTTGATCTTATCTAAAATAGGAGGATGAAAAGGATTGTTCTCTCTTCAACATCTGCTCTTATCCAGTTAATAATCAGCAGAATAACAAAGGAGTCCGGCATCATGTCCATATAGAAAGGATACACGTCCTTATCTATCTTTATTGAAGGAGTCTGGGCCATTGCCCCTACGACCCCTTTGAGGATTGAGATGAAGCAACAACTGTGGACCTAACAGACCTAAATATCAGGATGTAATAAACCTCTTGAATCTTAGCCAGAATGAAGCCAGGAATGAAGCCAAGACTACTTCTCAACACAGATCAGATCTGTCCTTTCAGCGACTCCTATATTCAGGGGTTGCCAAATAAGGTCACTCCAAATTGCTCATAGGTTTTGCATGCAGAAGTTTTGAATGCCCCTCCTGACGCACCCTGAAATATGTGCAACACAAATTATGTTGTTTTTTTCTTCTTATTTTGCATAAGCTGATTTTTCTATGTATGATTATGCTGCTGAAAATTTTTAAACAAAAAATTATACAAAAAAGTTATAAAAAAGTTATCTTTCACACATCCGGTGCCAATGGCTGTTACATTTCACAAGTCTCTTTACAAGTAGATAAGCCTTCAAGTAAATTATTTGCTCAATTAGGTGTTTATAAGCTGCATCAGTAGGGCCGCCATGTAAAGGCCTGAGTTTGTTCTTTAGAAAATTTGAAGGTACGATCATAAAATCCGATGTCAGCCAAACAATGTAGAGACTGTGTGTGCAACTATCCAAGTAGATGAATATTATTCTAGTACTACAGCTTCTGCTAAACTTACAGTATGTCATTCTGACTCCGCTCTGGTAAAAATTATGTCACAAAAAATATGGAATTGGCATTTTACTTTGAACCAGAAATAAGTAGGGTTTTATTTCTCCCCTGATGTACACAGGCGTCAGCGGGCCCTCCGACCACCATCAGTAGGCAACACGGGGAAGGGTCTTGCCCAAGGACACACAGACATTGAAAGCCAGAGCTGCGGATTGAACCACAGACCCTTCAGTTTTAGAGTAAACTCCTGCATCTGACATAGAAATAGCTGTGCTCCTGCCATCAACACCTTTGTTTATAGACGTTGTTTTTTTGGCCTGTTTTTCATTGTAGTCCTGTTAGTTGAAATGCTCGCCTTCAATTCTTCTGCTTTCTCTTAAATACCTTATCTTCTCCATCAAATCTTTGTTTCTGCTATCAGATCTAATGCTTCTTGCACATATATTTTCTCATTTCCTTCCCTTCATGCGTAAACTAGTCTCTGCTTGAGTCAGACATTCACACGCAAACCTACTTGCTCTGCTTGTGCATTTTTTTTGGCTGTCAGACTGACAACTGTTCGTCGTCAAGCAATCATTCTGGCCAATAGAACAACTACCGCTGAGTTTACCTGTTACTGCTTACTGATAACAAAATGGCTTTTCAACATAAATTCTTCTCCAATAACAAGCTGAAAACACAAAAGATTTAGGATATAATAATAATAAAAGCCAATAAAATTATAATGAGTGATTCCAGAATCATTAAAGAAAGTCTACTAATTTTCTGCTGAAGGCAGAACTAGCATCTCCCTTGAATAGCATACTATGAAGTGAGAAGCTTTGTGTTCACTTCAGGCCTGAATGTGGTTCGCGTCCAAGATTCAGGTAAGTAGCCTACTTTTATCGAGGCTGAAATGGTTTATAAAACTGTCCAGTTTTGTTGATTAGTTAATTTATTCGATTTAGCATATTGAAGACCAGAGCACACAACTGGGTTAAAAGAATATAGCGCTGTAACAGGTAAAATTAATAGTTGCAAACAAGCGCACCCTTTCTGAGGCAGTCGTTCTATTGGCTGAAAAGGTTGCTTGGCGACAATCAGACTCCAGTCTGAGACCCAAAAGAATCCACAAGCAGAGCCAGTGGGTTGCGAGAGTATATTTGACTCGAGCTGAGACTGGTTTGCATGCAAGGATAAGGAAGTAAATGAGAGGAAAAAATATTTGTGCAAGAAACATTAGCTTTGAGAACAGAAACAAAGATTTGAAGGAGAAGAAAATATGTTTAAGACGAATTAGAAGTTTTTAATGCAAGCATTACAAGTTTTGAATGCAAGTAGAGGAAATTCTGCTCTCAAATTGTAGATGTGTGCTATCAGTTTTTGGCAGAAAAATATCCTCCATACTATGCAGAAAGCTGGTGACTTCTTTTCATTATGCGCTTCAGCATCACCAGACCCCTTTACGTGGCCTACCACTTCATAGCTGAGTTGGCGTATTCCCAAACACTTGGAGAGAAAAAAATAAATAAATAAGTTTCCATTTTCTTATGTTACACCTGATAGCTGAAAAATGAAATATCTAGGAACAGGGAAATGTCCCAACTGTATTTGTTCACAAGTGGTATCCTATACTAGTTCCACACTGGAATTCACTGAGTTCCTGAGAGCAGCCAATTCTGTTGTTACAAACAAATGTTTGCAACAACAGTCTGCATGCCAAGGTGCTTGATTATACACCTGTGACCATGGACCTGATTGGAACACCTGATTAAATCATTTTGATGGGCGAACAAATACTTTTGGTAACATAGTGAATCTAAAGGGATAACTGCAAACGCAGCTATTGGAGATGAAGATCTTTCTGTCTATTCTAAGCCCATTGCCCTGTCTCAGTAAGACCTGAACCATCAGAGTGTTTAGCCCAGCCACCTCTAAAAGGAGTTTTTCTTCTCCACTGTCACTACAACCAAGCTTAGTGTGAGGGATTGCACCTGAGTCAATGAGTCGATGCAATCAACTGGTCTTCCTTTGATAGAAAACTTTGAATTAATTTGAGTGTGGTGAACTGTAAAGTGCCTTGAGGTGACATGTGTTGTGAATTGGCGCTATATAAATAAACTGAATTGAATAAAGACCAATTATCTCAGTGCTTTGTTCTTGTAAGAACTGGATTTCCCAGCTGCAGTGGAGGGAGGGTGTCTCCCTCAGAGACACTTGTGTTGATACTTAGTAGATCTGTTTATTCTTGTTCATTCTTGGCATAGAAGTTACAGAAGGTGCAAACAGGGAGGAAAAAGGTGCATTAAGAATAAGCAATATATACACAGTATATCCAGGTATATACAGTATATCAAGATAAATAGGATTAAGGTGCAAGTGTACATGTATCGCACACAATTAAAAACAAAATAAAAATAAGAAACAAAACAAAACAAATGCATACAGAAATGTAAATACGATAGGCAGAAATAAATAACATTGAAGAAATAAATAGGGTAAAAAATACAAAGGAAGAATAAAACTGACAAAAATATTATAACATGCACATACATAAATACTTTAAAAAAAAAAAAGATTATAATGGAAAATAAATAAATTAGGTAATTATTACAAAGGTGAATAAATAAAGAAGCCAATTAAAATGGATATATACATTTATGTCTCACTGTATCATTATAATTTCTACCTACATATATTTGCTTATTGTATTTTTGGGGGCAGTTAATTGTACACTTATTTATTTATTGAGCATTCATTTCTGTATTTATTTTTAAATATGGTCAAGCTGGTCCTCCATATGCCACTGTTGGGCCCAAGCTCGGATAACAAAAGTATCTTACAGTAACTACCCACAGAGATATTTGAAAAAAAATTATAAAAATAAGTAAATAAAAATGTGGTTATAAATACGTTATGAGAGGAAAGGGGAAGTCAACAACAGTAGTCAATGTGGTCATTCTTTGAGAGTTATGAATGTGCTCTAAACCTTTTTCTGATGGTGGCGTGACAGTAAAGGTCCTACCCGTCATCACCAAGACCAGACTTGTGGTCATTAATGTTAATAATGTCATTTATTATATCCCTAAACTGACCTTTATGCGACTCCTTCAATCTTTCTCATTATTCCTAGTACTGTAACTGCATTACAAGAACTTGTTAAACCTGTTTCACTTGATCAACACTGAAACAAAATTAAGATTATATCTTTAAGAAAAGTTTTTCAACAGTTTTTTCACTTGAACATTATCTTCTATCAGTTGGTATTTCTCCATCCACGAGGAAACCCGGTCCACAAGGCAGGCATGGAGCACCTATCAGCGGATAAAAGTCAGGTTACAAGCTAATAATGTCTCTTATATAATGAAAATGTGTAGAATGGCTTGAATATGATGAACATTTGATACAGGAAAAAAAACGTACTGCTTGTATGGAAGAATCCATAGTTGCTTCTTTTAATGGTTTAGATGAGTTAAAGTAAAAAATAAAATTAAACATGTCAGAAAAAGGTTCTTTTCATACTTGAATTAGACTAACAGTTAGATTTTTGCTAAATTACATTTTTTTCTGTTGTATTAAAATATAATCAATAGCTATTTCTTTCCAAAGTACTGCTGAGACAACTAATTTAAGATGCATTGAAGTGCCTTCTATTGTTTTATCTTTTAGAAATAATTTATGTTCTACAGACGATAATAATATATATATATTTTTTGCAAATAATGAAATGATTTAATTTAGAAATTGGTATATGAATAACTAATTCCAAGTCTTCTAAGATTAAAGCAAAAAAATATCAACAGCCAACCTAGAGATGCTTCTAGGCAATAAGCCCTCTTGAAAGCTATGATTCAGGGATTTATAAAAGCAGTACCCTTCACAGTAATTGGCACCACTTGAGGCGATATCTTTAAACATCTTAAATTAATAAATAAGAACATTTCTGAGTAAAAAAATGAATGAAAAACCCCTTGATGAACAAGAAAAAAGGAAAGAAAAAGAAAAGGGAAAAAAAGTTTTTGTTCATACCCGATACTTCCCCATTAAATTTAATTTAGTTGCTTACATTTCTTACAACTTTTCAACCAGATTTAACATTTTATTTAAATATATAAGACAAAAGGCTACATATGTAGGCGTGGGATGTTAGATGAAGATCACGGCATTGTTCTAGAAACAAGGTTTAGTGAGAAATCCCTATTTACTCAATAAACAGGAAATAGAATTAGAAAATATATAAGAACAAGCTTCCTCTTTTGTATGGTACAGGCTGTCCCACAGGTTGACATATGGCTGTTTTACCAGAGTTAGTTTCCTACTTTCAGATGTCCAACATGCAAAGAGCGAAAGCAACAACACATGTTGTCATGCCCTTAAGCTGTGCAGGTTTACGGTTGACAAACTTCATATGATACTAAGGTAGGGCTGGTATCTACATCCTCATAGCAGTGGTTTATTAAACTGAAATAACAGGAACATGAGATTCCCTGAGGCAGAAGGAATATTTCTTTGCCCCAAGAAAAGTAACAAGAATTCAACTTCCTTTTTCCTCTTGTAATTTTCCACTTTCCATGCCTATCCTGTTTTCTCTAAATTTCAGAAAAACTGGTTTACATTTAACTGTCTATTCGTTAATCAGTACTCTTTTCTTTGAAGATGTCCTCTAAAGATCCCCTAATAGAATCCTCTCATAGTTCATCTGGCTGCTTTTTATATTTTGCTAAGGTTTCTACAAATACTTAAGCATTAATCACATGTTTGTCTCCAGTGATCCACCATGTTCTCTGTCTGTGACTATAAATTAAGAAAAAAACTATTATCAGCCAATACTGCGCTGTTCTCAGCCTTTCTTGGTAAACTCAACCATGAACAGTAAGATATCCCTCATATTGAATATTATTATAAAACAATGTCTTTATTAGCCACTACCTCTCCTCCTCCATGCTTGGACTCCCCCACCCCAAACTGGAAAGAATAATTCCTTCATTGACTTCACGATTAAAATTTTAAACCATTTATTTCTGTCGGTAACTGTTGCCTGCATGAGGATCTCACAATTAGAAACAAGACAGCATGAATTATGTAAGTTTTTAACATCGTTTTTATATAAAAAATGTACAACATTGAAAACATTACTCAGCTGCAGGAGTGCTAGCAGGATTCTTCACATTTTAGAAATTCATGTGGGAAAGATGGAGATTGTAGTTAAATCAGATATTTGCGATGTTAATCAATTCCCGTTAATGAATTTTTCAATTTATTAATTGTCAAGTAATTCTCCTTAGACTGACATTTTATGCAACACTAACTTATTTGAGTATAAGCATTTCAGTATTTATTTTTTTTATGGGTTTGTGCATTTTGCTTAGCTTTGTAAATGGGCAAACCAAGTTTTGGATGACACCTCCCAGCTCCTGAAGATCATTTTTTGAGTACTGCCATTGTTGAATCCTGACTATATTTACAACCAAGCAGGTCCAGGCATGTTTAACGAGAGAGCAAATATATTTCTTCACAGTTAGCTGAATATATCTAAGAAAATGCTGTTTGGCCACCAGCCACTGTGGATTTTACAATCAACCTGCAAAAGTGACTGTTTAATAATTCATTCAAATGAGTCATTATAAATCTTCTTTAGTTTTAATTAGATCTTCCATTTACTTAATTAATTTGAGTTTTTAATGGTTCAAAGTAATGTAAAGTATTTATTTAGTCTTAGATTATATAGTCTGCCAATGGAGCTGTCTGTTTTAGTAGAATATTTATTAGCCACATTTTGTACTACTGTTAGGCTGCTTGGTGGCGCAGTTCATAGCACTGTTCCCTTATAGCAAGAAGGTTCTCAATTCAATTCCCATCCCAGGATCTTTCTGCATGGAGTTTGCATGCTCTCTCTGTGCATGTGTGGATTCTCTCCAACTTCCTCCCACAGTCCTAAACATGACTGTTAGGTTAATTAACCTCTCTAAATTGTCCCTAGGTGTGAGCAGGTGATGCATGGTTGTATGTCTATCTGTTGAGTTGACTGATGACCTTATACCTTTCGCTCATAGACTGCCAGAGATAGGCATCGTGAGCCTGATGGAATAACTGGGAGAGGATGCATGGATGTACTACTGTCATTTACACAAATATAATCTATTTAAATTCACCTTTATGTCTGTTTTCTACATTAAAAAAACCTGCATAAACCAATACTTTCTACCTGTCCTAACTTTTCCCACATTAATTCTTTTCATACACACGTGCATTTAGAAAACACATACACATGAATGTGCTTGTGCATGCACTTTAACACACTTACACACAACTTTATTATTTTTCTTTCCAATGGACACGTTTTTGGCTATTGCCATGTTAGCTGTTGATGTTTGCTTACTGAGTTGGTATGACTAGCCTACCTGATTGTGTTAATGCCGGCAAATACCACAATGGAGCTTGAAGTCTGTCCTTAAATTTGTTTTGGGCATCCTGGACATGGTGAGGACTGTTCTGCCCTCTCCCCAGTCCATTGTCTCCAGCTGATCTGGTAACTACACCCGCTGTATCAGACAATTTTCGTGGGCATGTTTTTATACACAATCTAGTGCTGAAACCAAGATGATAGGTATGCAAAGTTAAATTGCTGGTTTAGTCCACCGACGTCTGCATCAGGTGCATATACAACAGCGGCGGCTGGCCAATAGAGGGCGCTAGGGCGCTGTCCCATCCATACAATGACCTTGATTAAGACATTAAAGAACTCAACTTAAATTCTAATTCTAAAATTTGAATATTTCGAAATAATTTGATATACATTTTTATATGCGCAAGATAAACATTCTATCTTCAATGACGAGTAAAGCTGTTTGTATTTTTTGCGTCGGATACTTGACATACTTCTGCCCTAGGCGCAAAATGTTTGCTCATTGACTCTTGTTACAAGTTATACATGCGCAGTAGCTTTGCTGCAATAAAGAGGTATAGATGAGCTGAGGGCGCACCAACGCTATTCCGCTGAGGTGACAGGAACTGTCTTCACAGTTGTTGTACGGGTGATTGACAGGCCGAGTCGCGGGAGGGAAGCAAACTTACCAAGAGAAGCTGAAGGTGACATTGTTTGGTCCTCATCGGCTGAAAATCTAAATTGGCTTGGCTAACTGCATGGAGCAAGGCTAACGCTTTATTTTGCTGCCTTGACTGCCTGCCTCTTTTTCAAACGTTAGGATCTGACCCTGCATTGACGGTAAAACTGATTTAAAGCACTTGTTAGAAAAGGCAATGAAGAATGCACAATCTGGGATTCACATGGAAAATAGTATTATAACATTTACTTTTTCTAGGTGTTTGTTAATTTGCATAGTTGCTCTTAAATAATCACATTCTCTGAAAATAAACAGGTTTTATATATATATAAAAATATATATATATATAAAGCTGACTAATACTGTAGCTTCTCCATTATTAAACTGATACATTATCTTTTTAGGTTTGTGACACAATATTGGACCATGCAAAACACATGGCTTTGTGAAGACCATGCCTTCACAAAGTCTCAGAAGGCCACAATTTCTGTTCAAAAAGAAAAAATGTACATTAAGTTATTTTTTGTTTTTATAAAGGTTTTTCATAATGTTTTTAGTTGTTGGCATTCAAATAAATATACTGGTGTGATAACTTAGTATACATTTGTTTTTGTTTTTAGTATACGTCCATTTTGAATTTATAGCCCCCCTGGAGAAAACTCCACAAGCCACCACTGATACACATGACAGATGTGTTTAAGGTCTAGAGATTCCTGAGAAAATTAAGCTTTCAGTACTTGGCCATTAAATAAGCCTCACTACTGGAAAGCTGTTTGATGTAGAAAACAATAACGTTATGACCATGCTACTGGAAAATGTTGTTGAGCAGATTGTAATGGTACCACTTGTAATGGCGTTATTGTGTGATTGATAAACAACACAACAATTTATCAGTATTGTGACTTGTCTTACTGGCTACCCACCAACATGGCAGGTAGATTGACAATTTCACCAGCCAATCACAAAAGTTGCCCGCTTTTGGCAGGTAAACCAGTGTACAGAAACTGAGTCAGAACCATGGAGCCAGATACAAATTGGAGATGCTTCTGATCTCGAATTGTTCTTCACTTTGGTAATGCAAGCAATGTTAACAATGGTTCTGTCCCTTCCCTTTTATGACAACTTCTTTCAAATAATTTTTTTTGTGGTAATAATTAGTTCTAATTGTCTTCAGATGAATGTTCTGGTTTGCTGGATGCAATATCTGCCATTTTGCTCTCATGGTACACTGGCACACTTGTAAAAGCCCCTAGAAAGTTAGAAAGTACTAGGTCTGTAGTAGAGCCACAGTAAGCACTGGGAAAGTGAATTTACCTGGGTACATGTGTATGGAGACATCACCAGGGCTTTTAAAATTCCCAGGTTTTCTTAGTCTTCTGCTTATACAAGCAGAAGACTAAGCAATCAAGATGTAAAAGTTTCTTACATTTACATGACCCGAGAGAAGATTAGCAAACAAAGGGTGCTAAGAAAAGCATACTGTCTTGTTATTGCAGAGCATGACATTTCCAAGAAAGATGGGTCAAAGGTAAGAGAAGATCAGAAAACAAAGGGTGCTGAAAAAAGTCTACTGTCTTGTTAAAACTGAGAGTGACAAGTCCAAGAAAGATGAGGCAAAGGAGAGATAAAATCAGCCAAAAAAATGGTGCTCAGAAAAGCCTATTGTGCTTGTTATTGCAGAGTGTAACAGTTCCAGAAAGATAAAGGACAGATAAAAAAAAAATTCCACAGCACCTAATACTGGTCGCTAATCTGGTCACTGGTTATAGAGACTACAGTATGCCTTACTTTGGATCTAAGCTTTCTTTAAAGATGCAATCTTTACTCTTCTACCAAGATCTAGATACAGGTATTCACAAACTGTAGCCCCCCAAATGCAGTCTGACGAACTAATGGCGAAGAGAAAGAACTGCTGGTACCCTTATACTTCTAATTCTTTGACAAAAGGATTCCAGCTGTGGAATTTGTCTATAAGTTTGTCAAGGTAAGGGGTTAATACTGCTTTCTTATATTAAGAATATTCACCACTCTCCCCTTTATAGTCCTAGGATCTGTTTCCCAAAGCAGGTTTAACAATATCAAATCTTCCACTCTGAATTGATCTAGCCCAGAGTTCATGGATTAGCGGACCAGGGTCCAAATCCGGACCCAGCTACTGGCTAATCTGGACCCAACCTGATTTAAAACATTTATAAATTACCGCATGGTGTCTGACGACAGTGTCTAAATGTCACTTGCACCGCTTCTCTTATTTGTATGGTAAAGTCATAAAGTTGTGATACAAATTAGCCAATGAGTGTCAGTCTGGGTTGCTGCTGCTACCTACTTTTAGACAAGCAGGCAAACCTGTGGCAAGCTGGGCAATGGGAAAGAAGGAGAAGACAATGACAAAAAGAGCAGAAAAAGTGTGGACTGCCGGAACAAGCACAGTGAACTAGTAAAAAAAAAGTGAAATGGCGTGCTCAAAGACAAACCTGCACATTTTGAGTATGTTTGGCTCAACCTGCTGCTGTGAAGCAGGATTCTGCAAGATTGAACATAATCAAACATAAAAATCAATCCAGGCTCAAAATGAACACCTTGATATGTGCTTGAGAATGGCTTTGTTGCCAATCAAACCCAGATTTTAATCCTTGTGTCATGATGGGTTTTAGGTTCCCAACCCACATGCAGAACACACACGGAGTCAGGAGGAAAGTTTGACTGTTTATTGAGGAAACACGAAGTTATGACAGGTGTTGGAAACAAGTTCGGGGCTGGTAACACCGGTTCACTATCCAGAGTTTCAGGCTGAGCGTCAGGGGGAGAGTACCGGTTGGGTCCAGAGACTGAGGATCGGCAGAGGGCTTAGCAGCGGCAGGAACTGGCTTCAGAGTTGTGAGGTTCAGACCTTGAGGGGATCTCCAAGCTCTCTCCAGAGAACTGGCTGGGAGACGCAGGTTGAGGTCTTCAGGTTTGGCTACTCAGAGCAGGAAGGCTGGTTTCCAAACATGAGCTCCACTAGAGCTCCAGGTTTCGGTCAGGATCTTCCTAGAAGAGCAAGAGGACAAAACTGATCAGGATCTGGTTTAAGGTTTCAGAAGAGTCAGAAAGTTTGGCAGGTTGGTTGGCTACCATGACCAATTAAACACTCTGGCACTGAAGGGAAGCTCAGCCGCTGCTTATAAAGCTGGTCTCCTGATGACTGATGGATATCAGGTGTGGTCCTCAGCTTAGCTCCAGGAGACCAAGGGGCACACTCTGCTGGAGGAAGGTGGACAGACCTCCAGATCCCAACACCTTGCAGGGCAGCCTAAAGCCCACTTTTCTCATTAAGCCATAAAAAAGAAAAAGAAAAAAAAACGCCAGTTCAGGTGTTTTGTAAAAAAAAAAGTGAGTCAGGAAATTGTCTATATACCAAACGAAAGATTGTTTTTCTCTACTTCAAAAACAATATATATTTCAAAATGGATTTTATTTCAGTGTTAAATGCTGTTTTAAGTAATGGATTATAATTAAAAATGTCTCCGGACCTTTTCTGGTTGTTGATTTTCTTTATTCGGACCGCACTGATTTTTAATTGGTTACCCCTGATCTATCCTAAGGTTGGAAACAGTGTCACAACAACTGATGTCAGTCAGTTTAATTAACTCTGAGTAGGTCCAGAGTGGAACATGTGCGTAACAAGTATGAAAAGTCATTATCAGTGGAGCCCCAATTTAACAGTAACCATGACAACAAGCAACACGAAGTGCCAATTTCACCCCACTGGACCTAGAGATTTTAGTGCAGAAATAGAAAAAAATAAATGGAGAATGTGTTTAAAAGACACATTAACAGCACTACAGCTGCAAATGAGAGAAAAATGGCAAGGGACAAGGTTGCTGCTCAAGTTAATGCACAAGTTTATATGAAGTTAAAAGTACTTTTCTCTGTGTTGTACCTTTTGTAGATTGCTTAAAAACTAGGTAACAAGTTATATTTATTCAGTTACCCTGTAAATTGTATAACTTGAACAATATTAAAGCAGTTGTTATGACCATGGGCAGTAAGTCTTTTTCTGCATCTGCTTCTTTCTCGAAACCCAGTCAGCCTCGGCAGATGGCTGCTCACACCGTGTCTGGTTCTGTTGGAGGTTTCTACCTGTTTCTTCCTCTCCATTGTCGCTTAAAGCATGCTTTGTGTGAGGATCTGCTTTAAGTCAATGTGTCAATCAAAATTAGCTAGTTTTGTCATGGTTCAGAACAGAGGGACCCAGTGTTCAGGGCAAGCCAGTCAGGGGGATAAGTGTTTTTTTTTTAAAAGCATTTATTTAAAACCGGATCTGCAGATGTGAAGTTGCAGCGGCTAGAGCATCAGAGCCAGGAAACTTCTGGGAGAGGAAGCACAGGTTAGTGACCATGTAAATCTAACAAAGATTATGAACATGAGTCACTAACCTGGTTTACAAGTTCAGTCCATGCCCAGAGAATGAGATAGGATTCCAGCCGGTGGCTGCCAACAAGATGTGGTGGGGGCGACCAGAGTGTCCCAGATTCTGCAGCTCCAGAGAACAAGCAGGAGCCCGAAGCCAAGTCAGGTAAATAGATCAGAACAGGAACAGGCAGGCTCAGGGGTGCAGGAGTCCGAAGACCGTTCAGGCAATACGTTCAGACGGGAGAAGGCCGGCTCAGTGGTTGAGAGGCAGAACAGGTCAGGATCAGGAAATCAGAAACGCCAAGGAACTCTAAAAACACTTTCAACAGTGGCTTGAGAGAACAAGAGTAATCTGGCCTTGAAGACTGGATGCAAACAGCTTAAAAAGAGGCAGCAGCAGATGGATCAGATGAGAGGTAATGAGAAACCATTGCAGAATTGGAAAGGTGAATGAAATGAATAATTAAGCCAGTCACCAGTGCCAAGATCATGACAGGTTTTCCTTACTAAGAAAACTCTGAAGCAGTCTGACTGTATGATCTGGTTCAATTATCTCTGTAAAGTGGCTTGAGATGGTATGCATTGTGAATTGGCGCTATATAAATAAAGTGAATTGTGTCAATTTCTTTTAAAGTTACTTTCTAACTTTTATTTTCTTGAGTAGTAATATGATGAAGTAGTGCTCCTCTTACTTAAGTACAATTTTTGGGTACTCTACCCACCTCTTGTCAGAACTGTGATAATAAAGGTTCTAAAGTACTTCTTTGCCAGCAGAAACTAAATTTCAAAAAAACAAAATTATACTGGTAAGAATTGCGTTTTATTTACCTAGAAGCTGTGATGACATCAGAGGTGTTCTGATGGTGTTTGATGCCTTGTTTTTAGGTGTACTTTTGGTTGGTCTTTTTTATCCATATTTTTAAAAAACGTAGCCCGTGTTCTGTAGCTGCTTCTTTTCCTATTTTTATCACAGTCATAAACAATCTCATTAAAAGCCCGAAAAGCAAAATGAAGTGGATTCCTCCTATTCATGCAAGAATTGCAGGAAAAAGCTAACAGTTTTAACTCTAGAGCTGTTCCAGTTAAATTATCATTTTTGCCTTAATAAATCAAATCCAAAACTACAGGAATCACAGCCTTTTTGTGTATCTGCAGGGGCCATAGGGAGAAAATAGATAATTTACTGATGGGCAAGCCTGCAATAAAAAGGATAAAATTACTTTAAATAGGTAGTTTGGAAAAATGTGTTATGTATTTGTCTTTTTTGTATTATTAGCAAGGTTGAAGTCTGTTACACAATTAAATAAACAGTTACACTTCTATATATTACACTTCAAACTTCAGGTTTTTTGGATTGGCACATACAGTGTTCTTCAATATAATTAATTACACGGTAAATTCCCTCTTCCAAAAATAACCGAATGGGGCAAGCCCTATAGAACATAAAACACAACCAGGAAAATGCTAAAAAAAAAAAAAAATACATGACCATAAAATTAAAAACCACGCCCTAATAACCCTGGATTTTGAAATATATTTAACTGCTAACTGCCGAAAGGCCATTGTTGCACCCCCCCTACCAGACTCACTTCAAGGAAACCCTACAACACAGTTGAGGGAGAGGGAAACATCATTTAAGCAAAGCTACACAGTGCAGTAGTAGAAACAAGTCATTTCTAGTAGGGAGATGGCTTTGTTGAAACAAGAGCCTAAATTGAATTAGAATAGAAATCCCTTGAATTATTACTTCCTTAAAGTATACCAATATGTGCTGCCACGAATCCTTCTTTGTAGTGCATCACAAAGGCTACGAACATAAGAACAGGTACCTTCATTGCGCTTAAAATCTTAAGGGTATGATAAGCATGTCATAAAGCTGTCATCATAAGTTATTCGAAGGTAGGCAGAGGTGAGTCTTTGTAGATACGCTATCACTGTAGTCTCAGGTCAATATAGTGAGATTTATTCTGGTCATTTGCAAGGCTGTCCTCCCTTAAGTATTCCAGTGGTTGACTGCTCTGTTAAAGTCTTAAAAGGCAATCCAATTTTATTTGTATAGCACAATTCAAGGACAATTCAAAGTGCTTTACATAAATTAAACAATAAAATATAAAAGCAGCAGAAGCTGGAGCAGAAAAGCAAATAAAGACGAAAACATAATAAAAACCGGTAGTGAAAAAACAAAACAGTTGGACCACACAATTAAACTAGTAATACATCAGTTAACAGTTTAACTTCAAAGGCATCTCTAAACAAATTGGTGTTTAACTTTGACTTAAAAGAACTCAAGCTTTCAGCATTTTTACTGTCTTGTGGGAATTTCTTCCACATAAGTGGAGCATAGGAGCAAAATTCTGCTTCCCCATGTTTGGTTCTAGTTCTGGGTGTAAAGATCAGGTTAGAACTGGAAGACCTTAGTAGTCTTGGAGGTTGATACACTGACAACAAATCTGTTATGGGTGTGCTAACTCTGGATCTCTCCTCCTTTGGTCGGAAGATTATTACCTCAGTTTTGTTTATATTCAGTCAGAGAAAATTATCCACATATTGATCTGTTCTAAACATCTAGCCAACGCTCATGGGTTCATTGTGATGTAAAGCTGTTTGTTGTCTGCATAGTTATAGTAACTGATCTTGTTGTCTGCTATAACCTGAGCTAAGGGGAGCATGTAGATGTTGAATAATAAGAGCCCCAGAAGGGAGCCTAGAGGAACCCCGCACAGGATTTTTCTGGTGTCTGGCTTAAAGTTCCCTACTGACACATAAAAGCCCCTGTCCCTCAGGTAGAATTTAAACCAGTCCAGTGCAGTACCAGAGAGGCAGGCCCACTTTTCCAGGCACTCTAATAAAATCAAATGATCAACAGTATCAAACACTTCACCAAGCTCCTTTAATACCTTTAACAGAGTTTATTCTAACTGGAGATAGTATTGGTACTGGAGCTGATGTTAATTTACAGACTGCTCTTTTAATACTTTGTATTTTCTCAGTGGAGAAATTTGCAAAGTCTTTGCAGGTCTTTTTAAGATTGGAGTTCACTTCCCATGGGGATTGGAGGATTTGTTAACCTGTCCACCGAGACTAAAAAAAGCATGGGCATTGTAAATGTTATTGTTGATAATCACAGGGAAGATATATTCTTTGTATCTTTTAGTTGTAAATTATTTTGTAAAGTTTCTCTTTATAGATTTCAAAGTGAACTTAGAATAAATTTTTTTGTTACCATTATTCCGTTTTTCTGCAGTCTGTCTTTTCTTTTCCCACTGCCGTAGCATTTCTTCATAGAGATTTCATCTTCTCAGAGACAACTTTCCCTTTAACTGGAATAGTGGAATCAATGATGCAACTTTAAAACGGAAATTATCAACCTCCTAATCTACTGAGTTACAGGGTAAAGTGTAGGCAGAAGAATAAGCCTGGGTAAAGTTTTCAATTGTACTGTCCATGATAACAACACTTTTATCCAGTCTTGTCCCATCAAAAAAACTCACATTCATGACTTGTTATGTTTTCCTCATGAAAGATCCATGTTCAGCTCGTAAGTTCTCATCATCGTCATGAAAAAGTTAATGATATAATTTTGTCATCGTCATTGTTTATGAAAACAACACTAAATCTCAGCGATGTTCTAGAGATAAAGTCACCTGAAAGTTATTTTTATTTCCCATTGAAGAGAAAAATACATTAGAAGAACTTGGGAATAGCTTTGCTGGTAAAAGGTAAAAACAAATATTTAGTATGCTTCAGCCACTTGTCTGTTTTTGTTTTTATTAAGTCTTGTTTTTCATATTTAGAGAAATGGAAGAGACTCCTCGATAAAACATACAGGCCAGTATAGATTTTAAAAAATGTTTTATTTTAAAAAAATGAACTAACTTTTAATAAATTCCTTCTAAATTATAAAGTGTTTGTGACTTTTGGTGGGGAAACTGGTTTAGACTAGAGACAGGATATTTTCTATATAATATCTGTACCAATTGCTCTCTGTTATCTAAAAATTGTGCACAGCAGAAAATTTTCTTAATTATGGCTGTCATGCACACATTAAGCTAAATCGCAGACGGTCATGCCTTCAGGTCCTATACAGGTTTCTGTGTGACTTACCTCATTTGATGTTATTTTTGTACTTGTATGTACACCCTAATAGTTGAAGCTCATCACGCCTATACAGACAGAACTAAGAGGATATCTTGAGGCAGATACCAGATTATTCTTTCCTGATGAGTGGTAATAAAAATTCTGTTTCCTTCTTCCTCCTTTATTGTTACATTTTTTATCCTTACCCTAACTGCCCTAATTTCATAAAAACCTGTTTACAGTTAACAGTCTTTTCATGGACCAGTACTCTGCTTCTTAGTTGATAGAGCTCATTGGAGGAGTCCCATTAATATATCCTCTAAGAAGCTTCTCACAGTTTCTCTAACTAGATTTTGCTATGAACTATACTTTACCATATACTTATAATTAATATGATAAGAACAATACAATGAAATATGACATGTGGTTATCATTCTCTGTCCTTTGGTCCGATGCCTGGGATTGTCGAAGGGATGGGATTGTGTTGAGTAAGATAACCTTCAGAACTTGGTTCCACCAGCAGAAGACAGAGTAACTAAAGAAGTGGAGTGTACAAAGATGTTTCTATACATAAAATTGTCACACAAATAAGTAAGCAAAAAAAAAAATAGACCACAAAATATCAGCTGTTTAGTCAGCTAATGTATTAATAAGGAACACGTTAATTTTGTGGTAAATAGCACTGTAACTAATCCATTGGTAAAATTCAGTAAGGTGTTACCGGTAATCATTACTGCGCTATAAACAGATTCATTATTCATTACTTAATGTGTAAAAATAAGGAATAGATAGTGAAAGCATACAGTCCTACTAATTTTTTTTCTTTCTGATGTAGTGAAACCCGTTTAATTTTACTGCAACGTAAACTTCAACTTCATACCTATTTTATAGCCAATTGTAGGCCATCAGCGAAAAAAATAAAAAGTTCTGAAACAATTGTAATTTTATTATAAACAAAAAAACATCTACAAAATGTTATTACTACTCACTTGTCAAACCACAGACACCTAAAAAGTCCAGGTTAGTTTTCAGTGTTTTCCAATTTGTAGTCCTTTAAATTAATTATTTAATTTATAATTAATACCAAACACCAAATATTCCATGATTGGTCCTGTATTTGTGTACAAAGGTCTAATAACAAGAATGTTATCAAAATTCTTCAACAGTTTAGATTACAAAAATTAATAGCATAGTTACCTTTGCTAGTACCTAGTTACTTTTATTCAGCATTGATTGAGTTATAAACTCAGTAACTTTTTGGAGAGGCAATTAGTAACTATTAATAGTTACTTTTTTAAGGTAACATCAGCAACACTGGTAGACAACTTACCAGGAATTAGCCTGTTTTTAAATCTGTTTTAGATTATGCAGAGCAGCAGAAACCTGTGCTGTCAGGCAACTCTTTTGATTATGCTTTGATGAAGAAATGCCATGATGTTGATCAGTCAATTAGTCATTACCCTTTCATGAATTTTTCACAAAGAGTAGTTCCAAGATGTTTTAAAACAAGAAAATACAGATTAAACATTATATGGTGAGTTAGTTCATCAAGATAAAGACTTTTCAATATCTTTCACTTATAGCAAAGACGGCTGGCTAAGCTTACTGTGGGTACTAGGCCCAACTTAAATCCCCCAAAACTGCAGCCGTAACTTAACCAATTTTTTTTTTTTGCATGGTCAATCAGACTCCTATTAAAATGCCACCATCAGTAACAAACGCCCTATCATCTGTAGTATCAATAAATCTATGATCAACCTCATTGTGCGGCTTGGCCTTTATCAAACATCAAGCCAGGATCCACTGATCATGTTTGGCCAAACTCAGTTTTATCGCTTATCCTGGATTGCATAATTCCCTATGAATTGCCTGTGTCATATTTATAGTTCTAACTGGTGTTCAACGTTGCTGCTGCAATTTAGGTCATTAACAAGTTGGGATTTTTCCAAATCTGAAAAATCTGGGGGCTGAAGAGACATTACAGGAGAAAAAAAGAAAGACTTTCTCTTGTACTACAGATAATTTCTTTTGTGTAGCAGTGGCAAGTGTTATCACTTTGTTTATCCTATAATTTACCAGTAGGTAAATCGAAAATAAATCATAAATATATTTTTTAGGGAGAGAGGCAAACCAGGGTACAGTTTACTAAACAAAATGAATAAAAATGTTTCATTTAGTTTGTTTTGTAAAAGTCATTTACAAGTTACAAGCTATATATGAGCTTTTAAGAACTTAGCATACAGTAAGTCCTTCTCTTATAAGCTAAGAGTGGTTTAAGAGTAGCAACTGTACTCTTTTATAAAGGATTATGTAAGTAGATTTTAAAATTTGCACAAGGAGAAATATTTCCTTACGTACATAAAACCAAGGACAGCTTTTTTAACAGATGAACAAAGCTTCTACTTTGTCTGGCTGATTTTCTGCAAGTTTCATACCAGTTAGAGATGCAGATTCCTTACTGGTAGATTTTTACTTGCAACATAAGGGATGAGAGGCATTTGTGACAGCATGCGGGACGGTTGATGGAGAATGATCTCATGCAATGCTTAAAACTGAATTTTCCCATTCAACTTGAATTACCTGTTTGTTTAAGGCCTAAAGTCTTAAGGCAGACTTTCAGATGTTCTTTGTTAGACGTTTTACATTTTTATGTTCACAATAGCTTAAACTGTGCTTAAGTAAATACATTTTTTTTTATATGACTCAACTTGCAGCTTCATAAATCCAGCACTAATCTACAGAGTGTAGGACAGTATAAAGGAGGCATATCATGCTTTTAAATCCTTTCTTTTCAAAGATAAACCATTCACTTGTGGTAAATGTAGAACTGTAATCCTTTTGCTGAATTTCTGCTCCTACGGTGCACTTTTTATTCCTGCTGTAAAGTGTGTTGAGAAGCAAGGTGCTACAAGTTGATGTTTTCTTATGGAGCATAAATTCAATGTTTCTGCATTCCTAAAGACTCCGAAAGCAAAACAGTATGTATTCAATGGCTATGTGCTTTCCCAAATTGGTGGTTGGGCAAAGTATGATAAATCTTTCAAACATGAGTCCTTCTGACACACCCTCCCAGTGCTTTTTAAAGTTCAAACAGAGAGCTATTTTAAATACCCTAATCTTTATACTCTGATTTAGAAATCACCTTATTTGCAGTTATCAGCATACATATTTGATTAAATTAACCTGATGTATTTAATTCCTCACTTCCCCTATGCTATTTCAAATTAAAGTATAACAGTGTTTTCCTTATAGTGAATAATCACCTACATCAATCTGCTGAAGTTACATTAAAACTTTTTAAGTCA
This sequence comes from Cyprinodon variegatus, assembly GCF_000732505.1. Taxonomy (NCBI): domain Eukaryota; kingdom Metazoa; phylum Chordata; class Actinopteri; order Cyprinodontiformes; family Cyprinodontidae; genus Cyprinodon; species Cyprinodon variegatus. The sequence goes on from NW_015150562.1 coordinate 603,677, forward strand.
CTAAGAAGCTAAGTAAAATATATTTGAGAGATTAATAGCACTTTAATACAATATGGATCATACTCTTGACAAATACATATTTAAAACTCTTGGGATTCATCTGAGACCATTATTTCCATTTTAAATATATATTTTTTCTTATCTGTGCAATATTGTTAAAAAGAGTAGCAATTTTAATAAGGATTGCTTTTTTTGGCCAATGTAAAAAAATGTTATTGATATGACACCACTAAATATTCTTATAATCTATTAACAGAAAAAACATGTTAAAAATTTTAACATCACGTAAATAAAAAAAGCTAAAATAAAATCTTGTTTAAGTCAGCTTTTCAAGTTTTAAGCTGAGCAATTGACAAACCTGTGTGGACTGGAAAAAAAAAAGGTTGAGCTGTCTAAGAGGGAGGAGGTATTTTGACAGGGAGCCCAGAATGGGTGGCTGGCAGATACACCAGGGAAACAGAGAGAGAGAGGAGACAAGAGGGCGAGGTTAAGAGCAAGAAATGAGTATGAGGAGACGTATCCTGAAAGTAGCACTCTTTATTAATTTTTTCTTCTTGGTGATCCTCTTGTTTCTTCCCCCATGGCACACAATGGAGAAAACGTAAGTTAAATGGGATGCAAACACACATTGTTAAATGTCTGAGTTTCAGTTGGTTGTGCACATAGATGTAGAGTCCTAATGCTGCAGTTTGATTTGTGCAAAAAAGAAACTTGACAAAGATTTTTTTTTCTCTTTGGCAATACTTTCATATGTCCATTTAGTTTGTCAGGAATTATGCAAAATGATTCCTTAATTGACAAAAACCCTTCCTTAACATAAAAGCTTTAACACTGTTTGACTTACATACATTTTGTATTCACTAATACCTATAGAGTGCTGCAAAAATACTATTTGATCTATGTTTTAAGAAAAACAGTTTTACTTTTGTGTTTTAACTTAATTCCTGGGTTCTCTGGAGCCAATTTGATTAAAATGGAATACAGAAGCTCTTCAGAAATTTTGAACAGAATAAAAAATATGACCCAAACAGTCAAAATCACCTACAAAACATATTCATCTTATAATATGACTACGTATGTAGCAGGTCAAGGCAAAACTAGGAACAAATCATCCAGGCCATTTTGTGTTATTCACAGATCATAAAGGAGTAGAATCTAAGCTTTCTAATAACAAAATCATTAAAAAAAACTGAGGAAGATATGACCATTTAAAAGTGAGGAGGAAATCAAAGTTTGTTTTTTTTATCATTTGGGAAGCCACCCGGGTACTAGCAAAAATTGTTTATTTGAATAACTTTACATACCTGGCTACAAAACGTCCCGCCAGCTATACTTATGTTACATGTCTGCATTAGACAAACAAAGCTTTTAATTTGCCAAAAAATTGCCACACCAAATTTAACAGTAACACAAATACACACACAAACATGTATTTCTGTTTTTGTGGGGCCTATGCATTGACTTCCATTTATTACAAAGCTGTTTCTACAGCCTTATCATGACCCTTAATCTAAACCTAACCATTACGGGTTAAAGTCTAACTCCTACCTAAACTCAATTCACACCTTAGACCTAAACTTGACCCCTGACCCTAACCCAGCAATTCCCCTTTTCGGGTCCTACAAAACAGTTAGTCCCCATATCATGCTATTTTCGAAAGTATGGACCCCACAATGTTTCAAATACAAGAACACACACACTATGTCCCGCTAGCCACTTGATTTGTATGGCCTAATACAGACTCACACCCTAAGCTAAACCAATACCAAAACATAACAAACCCTAACCCTACCCAAAACTCAATTCATACCCTTAGTCATAAACCTGATACCCAATCCAAGAGGAGGAGCTTTTCTTATGGGACCAGTGGACTGATCCCAACATGCTCTTTTAAATCCCCAAAGAGTAGCTTATTCCTAAGAATTGGCCTTAAACTGTTCCTGCAAGGTAAAAAAAAAAAACAAATTAGCAAGAAGCAACAGCTGGACCAGCATAAAACCATAGAACAATCACTGAAAAATTAACAAAGATACGTACATTTATATGCTTATATAAAGGGGTTAGACTCCATTATATTAAGTTTACATGGAGAAAATCTCTTTCCCAGATGAAGTATGAGGCGCACCTTCTCACTAATAACCTAAACTTCTTTTCATGTAACAGTAAATAACAGGCAATAACCAACATACCTGCCGACATTATGGCAACATTATGGCTGTAAGTTGTTTGGATCCCACTACAAACCCCAGCTGAATCAGTAGCCACACCAACTTGTCAGTATGAGGCTCTGCCACTTCGACACAAATTTAAAAGACGACCTTTAAATCTGTAAACTGGCAAAAATGAAGTTTTGTGTTGTATGTCCTAGCTTAAAAAGATATTAAAACTTATTTTGACAAACTAGATGTTTAAAACATTTATGGATTCACCTTGATCTGTACTGCCGCCGGTGGAACAAAGAGCTGCAGCTGTACACAAGAACAATCTTCAACAAGGAAATATAGGGAAAGGTACAAAGTACTCGATCTTTAGTAGGACAAAAGCCTCAGGGAAGCAAAGTTAAATTAGTTAGGTAAATTTGTATGTAGATGCAAACTATTCCCTGAAAGGCCCCAGGCTTTTAATTGGCAATGGAAAAGTGGCTTTTAAAGCCTTAGGATTTAGGATTAGATCAATGGCATCCTGAGTAATTCATCAGCATGCCTTTTCATTACTTTGGAATATCCGCCACCTTGGGCTTGAGAGAAACTGCCCTACACCTCAAGTTCAACAGATGGTGAGAATAATAACATACTAGTGGTTCTCCCTTTACCACCAGTGCCGAGCAGCTGTTATTAAAACCCTAAGCTTATTATAAGTTTATTTTACATTTCATTGGTTAACAACCTGCTTCTGGTCAGAGTTTGTTTTCAACTATATGATTAATTTAAAATAACCAGTCAAGGCTAAATTACAGTTATTTTATTTTATTAAAGCAACTAGGTAAATATAAGATAGTTATAGCAAAAACAAACATTTTTAGTCAAAATTTTATTTATGAAAATTAGTCCACATAAGATCTGAATTATGGGAAGCATGTAGATATTGAATAAGGGGGCCCTAAGATTCACCCCTGGGGATTGCCACATAAGATTTCTCTGGTCAGTCATATAAATAATCTACTAACACATGAAAATCTCTGTCCTTCAACTGGGATTAAAACCAGCGCAGCCAAAAAGGTTGATCCAGTTTTGCTAAGAGCTTTAATAAGATTGAGTGATCATTGTCCAATATTTCCAGCACTGTGGTACTTCCACAGTCTGTATTTAAGTGGATGTCATTGAACACATTGACAATGGTGTCTCTGTACTGCTTTGAGCATGGAAGCCTAACTGCAGGACACTGAAGAGGCCAAAGTTTTAACTCTGTGTAAAAAAAAAAAATTCTTTTATAAAACATTTAAGCTTTATTTCAAATAGTCAATCTACAACGGCCGAATATGTTTGACTATGTATTTTCTTCTCATTTTCACAGTTCAGAGAAACCTCGCCACACCCTAAAGAAAAACAAAGATTGTAGCCACTGCAGGTAAGAGCAAAGCTGGGCTTTCTTTTTTTTTCTTCTTTTTTTTTTTTCATTGTATTGTATTTTTGTGTGATTTTCTTATTCCTATATCTGCAATACTTAATTCTAAAGCCTGTTCTGCATCTGGACGTGTTTATGTGTTTCAGGGAGATAAAAAGTCTCTCCATAGATGTTTGCTCTAAAGCTTCACAAACAGAGGAGGTCACTGATGTAACATCAGGGTAAGGATTTAACTTTCTTTTTACCAAACTAAATAAAGGATCACTATATTATTATTATTTAGGCATCCCCAAATTAATTTATTACAAAAAACAAATAAGATCATTAGAATCACTGATGATGTTTTCACAGTTGTGTCTGTCAAGTCTTGTAAAGTCTGCAACCAAAAAACCAGCCTAACGGCCTTGCAGCAACATTCCAGCTGGCTAGACCATAACACCTTTATTCATACATAAGACATTTTTTTCATATTTTTTTCCTTTGCTTAGATGCTTTGTTGATATATCTTACAGAGCCAAAGTCCCTGTCCAATGACTTTTGTGTGGAAGTTCAACTGTCACTTTACTTCCAAGTATATAATTAATGTTAATCTCTGGAAGATTTACACATGTGTTGTAGAAGAGCCCTTTTTTACTCTGTGGTATTTTGTCTGGATGTCCTCAAAAAAACTGCTAATTAATAAAGCCAAGAAAATCTACTATGAGTCTCTTATATTCCCTTGTTGTTGTTGGACAGCAAGCAAAGCATACGAATAATGATAAAGATTTTATTTTTTATCATTACAAAAAATCTCAAGTACTACAAAGAATGAATAAGTTGCAGGTAATAGAATCAAAACACTTTCTAAAGGCAAAAAAAAGCTAGTCGCTCCTATAAAGAAGCATTAAAATATTATATGTAAAATGGAGATATGTTATGAGGGGAAGAAATCGATTTTGATTGCTTAGAGGGGAGCAGAAATGTAAAAAAAAAAAAAAGCTGCAGTGACAGCCAATATTTTCATAGGAGGTAATGTTCCAGAAAGCACGGTGCTGTCTGGAAGGAAGTTATTGTCTTTCATTCATGCAGCCATCAGGAACAAACTTATCAAAAAGATGATGGGTTGATATGTACATCGTTCCGCATGTCTGGCAGTTTCTGCAGATTGTTGCTCAAGATCTAAGCAAGAACAGTAAAACTGGGAGGGCACAAAGGTATGAGCCAGTTTTTCAGCACTAGCAAGGTATAGCTTGGAGGAAGGTTTGGGCAATAAATCTGAGATAGTAAAAGGAAATCATGCTTAGTTCTAAAATTATGGCAAAATAAATAGATACAATGAAATAAATTAAATTGTGACTGAAAACAGCCCCTTAATACTCTGCTTTCAGTCAACTGGAAATTTTCACCTGTTCCCATTGTTTGAACTAAACCTAATTGTTATGATGGTTGACGGTTAAAAAAGATGGTATTGGTATTATTTTCTTAACTTTAACCATTCACTGAATGATGTAATCAATAAAGGCTCTTGGGATGCAACATCCAAGCTTTTCCTGATACTAATTTATGGGTATTATTTGACATCCTTATGATCATTGGAAAATGTATTTTACCTAATCAAGGTCCAACAAAATGTAATGAAGCAAGGCATTGCATACGTATTTCAGGATGATAGCTTAATGTTCTTCCTGTCCTTAAGCATTATTTTGCTTGTAGACGAATCTTGTTCTAAATCTTATGATGGAGGTTGCTGTAATGTGTGATATACTCCAATAAACACCCAGTATGTAGGGGGCGGGTGTCCGGATCCACATTTCTCCACTTTCTGTCTGATTCCAATACTTGAATTTGGATATCCGCAGATCCTAATACTTTTCCAAAACCAGAGCTGTGTTTGCTTTAATCTTAATATCATTACTGTTGATTTTCTCTACAATTAACTATGATATGTATTCATGGACACATGCATCCCAAATTTCAACTTCTGATTAGAATAATGTCTGAAAAGGAAGTCACACAACAGTAAATCATGAAAATATACTTTCAGGATGAAAACAAATATGCAATTGTGAGGGTAAAAATGATCTGTATTTATCAAATCCCATAAAGTGGTAAACGTTTCTGTTATCCTAACTTCAACTGAACGGTATGGGCCCTTTCTTACTGATAACTGTTCAAGAATTTTCTTCAACACTGGGACTGATAAATATATTAATTAATCCCAGATCAGTTAATCTCTAGAGTTATTATGTCTGAAGTACCATCAGTAAATTAGGCAACATTTTAGCAATTGTCCGATTTAATCAATTGTTCTTGAATAGAATACAAATATCCTTTATTGTCCTTTGTTAGATTTTTGATTCGTGAACAGTTCAAGATTTTGCAGCAGTTAGAAGTGCAAAGTTAAACTGGATGCATATATCATGTCAACAGCTATGAAGTGGTCTTTTATTGTTAAAGAGAGGCAATGTTCTTTGAGTCAAGACTGTCAAGAGATTAAAAGGATAAAAAGATTATTAACTTGAAAAGTTTGAACCAAAACCAATTTACTTTTAATTACATAGTCCTGTAGGTGTCAACAAGAAAGGAACTCCTGACAAGATTTAATTTCAATGATTTAATGACCTATTAAACATGACAATCAAACAAGCTCTTTGGCATGTGTACTGACATAGTTGTCAGCCCAGGTATTATGCATGTGATGACAACGATACGTAATGCATGACTGTGAAAGAAGAGAAGGTCTGTCATATAAACAGGGCCAACTGCCAGGAAATATGATTAAGATCTCCCTATGAAACTGCTGCAATATAGATACAATATTAAACTTTGACCTGAACAAACGTTCATTATGGTTAAAATTCATGAAAACACTCTTAATTCCTGACTATCGCTGTTTCTCACGCTATGGTTGAGGACTTCCAGGTCAAACTGCCCAATCTTTATTTCAGTCCTGACTGAAAGCAACTATTCTGTCACAACCATGGCCAATAAACTGAAGCTGATTGTGTTTTGATTCGCCTTCTAAATGTTCTCAAACAAAGCCTATGTATAGAAGGAGTTAGAAAAAATTGAGATGTTGGTGGTTTACGGTACAGTATGTATAGTAGAACATGTTCCTGTCCCTCCAAATTTTTGCATTGGTGAACCCTTAGAGGCAATACATTTAGTTATATACTCTAGCTTTCATATGTAAAAAAAAAAAAGTATGACTTGATCAGGAAAAAAGAACATTATTAGGAATAATCCAAACTAGTTTTTATAAGCAGCTCAAATTATACCAGTCTCAGAACCGATCTGCTAAACTATAGATTCTTTGTATTGGAAACAAGACAGTAAAACATCATTTTAGAGGATTAAAGTGACAGATTTTTTTACCCTGAGCTATCAACACCATTTGTAAATGGTAGACCAGGTTTCTAAATTGTTTTTATTACTTTTTTTAAATTATTTTAATTTAACGATGAAGTGAGTGACACTTTTCATTTCGCGATATTTTTCCTCTTTAGTTTGTATATTATATATCGAAATATTTTTTTTTTATTTATGATGAATTATGGATTTTTAAAGTCAATTTTTTGCAGAAGCACTTCCCTTGCCTATAACTTGTTGTCTAAATGTGCCACTATAGGTTCACCTTAGTGCAAGGCTTTTGGTGGAACATTTTGATAAGCTACAAATGAACAAAATGTATGCTTATGTCGTTCATTATTAGCTTATTTAAAACTGTTTTTGTAAAATAATTAATTCCTATGGGATTGTTTTTCAAACACATTTTTCATAGTTGGTGATACCTACAATAAAAACACATAATTCATCATGCAGACATATTAAAGGTTATACAACTAGTCCAAAAAATTACATAACAGTGTAAGGTGTCCCCTTAAAGATCATACCTCTGTTGAAGTCGCTTTACGATTTAAATACATATTCACATGTGAATACTGTATGTATGATGAAGCTTCAAAATGAGATATTTATGTTTAAGTTAACAGATCTGGTTACCTCTTCTTCTGTAATTCCAGTAAAGACCAACCTCAGAAAGTGGCTGACAAGAAAGAAGCTTCTAAGCCATGTAAAGACTGCAGGTGAGAACCAATCTTTGCAAGCAAGGAAGGAAGGAAGGAAGGAAGGAATCTTGAGAACCACTGCTTTAGTCTTAACTTAGCCTGTGCAATAACAGAATCATCACACTTCACAGTTTTCTAACCTTGTTGTGTTTCTGCGTATGTAAATTTGCTGCAGGAAGCAAATCAAGGACATTTTAGAGCCTTACTCTCAAGCCTGGGCGAGGAAGGAGGAAAAGCATGAGGAAATAAGGTAAGAATATAACTATCAGAATCTTTTGTAGCCTAATATCAGTTTTATTCCCATGTGGCTTCCAGCACACTAAAGAGCATGAAACATTTTTTAAAACTGCTTAAGAGGTCACCAATGCTGTGCCCGTGGCCACCAAGGGGTCCTCAAGGAGCACATGGGGTGCGATCAGTGTCTTCTAAAAACAGAATAATTCACCAGTAGGCTAAGTTTCCAATTCTGTTTAATTCTGTTCAACCATACATGGAGCATTTTATTAAATTAATCATATAGAACATTTAAGCATTTATAGAGACTTCAAAATAAATATATTTTAAAAAATTAAAAAGAAAAAGAGAAAAAAAGCTTATTATGTATGAAGTTTAGTTGAATGCTGTCAGTATTGGTAGACCTCTTATGATTAAGTATACATGAAGTAGCTCTTAAAGTCTTAAAAAGATTGGTGACCTCTGTCTGAAACTGTTACCAGAAAAGGATTGTGAAGGGTCAACATGGAAATGATTTCTTGCATTTAAAAATCACACATTGGAGCAAGTGGTGGACGTTGTTAGATATCAGGAATACATAAAGGAAATGGAAGCACAGGGACACGCCACAAAAAAAGAACTTGATATTAATAGAAATATTTGATGTTCATTTATTTAGGATGCTGTTTCTCTTTGGACCAAGTACAATATAAAAAAAATAAAATTTATATTTTATGTTTAACTCTGACACTTAAAAACACTTCCCTTCCTAGGAATTTATATATTGCCGCAAACTCTAATGAATACTGTAACAAACAAAAGAGGCTGTCAAAAGTTTATGTGTTCAATTACTTAACTATTCGTTAGCAGAAGAACCAGTTTTTCAGACTCAGTCATTACTGGTTAATATTTTGTTCCTTCCTCATAGAACAGCATTTTCCAATAAGCCCGAAACATTTAAGGAAGATATATAACGTACGTCGCAGAGTGGTGCAGTTTGTAGCATTGTTGCCTTGCAGCAACAAAGTTCTGGATTCAATTCCCAGCCTAGAGTTTGCATGTTCTCCCTGTTCATTTTTAGGTTTTTCTCTGGGTTTTCCAGCTTTCTCCCATTGTCCAAAAACATGACTGTTAGGGTAAATGGTGTGAGTGTGTGTTCATGGTTGTATGTGTCTGCCCTGGAAACCTGTCCAGGATTTACCCTCCCTTTCACCCATATACTGCTCCAGATAGGAACATGCTTCATTCTGACCTTCGCTTTGATTTAATAGTTAATATCTTGTTATGCTGTTACACATCTTACAGTTGCTTTCTGTTTCTAACTAATCAGCACTTAAAAATAAAATTCTTTCTTTTTTTTTACTTTTTAGGACTTTGCTTAAACTCAAGGTCAGTGGTTATAAAAGTGCCATTATTACTCAGGAAAACACTCCGGTGGGATCCAAGCTTGTTATGGATGGACAGAAAAAGAGGAGTATTGAAGTGAACACTGAGCATTTTGAAACATTTTTAAAGGTAGGTTGTTTTCTGTTACACACAAAGTATTTATGATGACATTACTGAGCGTTAGCGATGACAACTTTTGGTGATATTGTTATTTTAGATTTGAAATGAATAGTTCCCAATTAGCCAAGTCAAATCAAAACACAATTTATTCTCTATCTTAGCAACTCTCTCAAAGAGCAAAAATACTTCACAAAAAATACATATTCTTATTTAGTTGATTACTTTTTGGTTTCTATAAGTTTTCAGAAAAAATTCTTAATTTTTAAAAAAAAACCTCTTAGCTAGAAGTATCTAAGGAAAATGCATTGGTTCGGTGAGATGCAGAGATTGAAATCGGTTTATCCTTTTTAAAAATAGCTAAATCTTATCTGCTTTTGCCAAAAAAGGCTTGTTTGACGAGCCTAAAGAGGAGGAAGCAGCTTTTTGTGACTGAAACCACAGTCAGGTTAGAGTAGAGATCGCTAAATGACCAGTATATCTTGTTTCTCCAGACTTCAAAAACAAACCATTGGCTGGATTTCAGACACGTACCTCTGCAACGATAAATGAATTTCCCTGGTAGTGTCACTATTTAAAAAAAATATTCAGGTTCTCTAACAGTTCAAGATTAAATGCCAAGAAAAATGTTTGCATGTTTTACATCTTATAATTCACAGTGGATTTTAGTGGATTTCACTCCCTGCATACTAGTGCTCACTCTATCAAAACAGTGACATGAAAGGTTATGTTGATAAAAAAGTATTTAAGATAAGATTAACTTTATTGTCCCAAATGAAATTTGATTTGGGTACAGACTCTGGCTGCTACATTGTTCAAACTATGTCACACTGCATTCACACATAAAAACACTGCTAAAAAAAAATTCCACTATAAGACTATAAATAAATACATAAGGAAGCATGTTACATTCACAATAAAAACTTTGAAACAAATTTTTTTTTAATAAAAACTAGTGTTGCACCGATACCGATACCAGTATCGGACGGGGCCCCGATACTGCCCTAAAATGGTGGTATCGGTATCGGTGAGTACCAACAAATAGGGCACCGATACCATTTTGAGAGCCATAAGTTTATTCAACTATTGTCACCCACTCCTGTTAGGCAATAAAAAGTTCTACTGGATTCACTTTGTATTAGATTTTTTCCTGCTTCACAAGGCAGCAGCTTGACAAAGCCATGATGGCAATTATTTTACATTATTATAGTATCGGTATCGGCCGATACTGCACAGCCAGGTATCGGGTATCAGTATCTGGGCCAAAAAATGGCATCGGCGCAACACTAATAAAAACCCTTCTTTAAAATATCTGTTATGTGAGATAATGAATATATAAAAAAAGCATGTCAGTTTAGTTTAAACTTTCAATACCATTGCCTATTCCACTATTCCATTTAGGGGAAAGGGAAACAAATGAGTTCTTATAGCGGTTCAATCTACAGGCAGGGACTCTAAGACGTCACCTGAAGGAAGAAACTGATACTCTGAATAAAGAATATGAGCGGGGTCTGAGATGATTTTCTGGGCTTGTCTGGTTATTGTTTCATTGAAGATGTAGCCGCTGCTGGACCCTGTTGCAGACATAATCAACTTTAGCGATCCACGTAATTTATTGTCGATTTTTAATTCAGGATATTTATAGGAATCTGCTTGGGCAATTAATAGATTATGGATGACCACTGGAGAGTAGTCTCCAACCGCCCTCGGGTCAAAGATCAGTTCTTGTATTTTTTGAACATTAAGAGTCAGAAAGTATTCCTTACACCACCGAGCAAATGTTTTAATCTTCTGTCTGTAACCGATTAGGTCTGATGTGCCTGAAATGAGGCAGAGAATAGATTTATTTGCCTGAAAATGATCTTCAGCACAAGATTAGACCAATGGCAATGTTTGGTTGCAATGGTCTATAGTGGTAGAACTTTAGTGTACAACAAAATTAGGTCTTATTTGATGTTCTGCTAGACTATTTTAAAATTTAAAAGTTACATAAACTGTAACTTAAAAAAACATTCAAAACATTTATGTTATTTAAAACAGATATCATTTGTAAAATTAGAGTTAGAAAACCTCTCGGCCAAAGCTCAGGCCATACCTTACACTATTGCCTGCATGACTGTCATCACAGAGGCAACACACGCATACACAACCTGTTTTCTGAGTATAAACCAGGCATGGATTATTGTCCAGGGGTCTGATGATACAAAGCTACTGTAGACCATCCATCCACTGGGTTGTGAGGGGTGCTGGTAACTACGGGCGAGAGGAGGGGTACACCATGGACAGGTCAACACATACAGGACAAACAACCATTCAGGCACACACTCACACCTAAGGAGTATTTAGAGAAGCCAATTAACAGTCATGTTTTTGGACTGGGAGGAAGCCAGAGAACACCCACACATGCTCAGGGAAAACATGCAAACTCCATGCAGAAAGAGCCCAGGTCAGGAATCGAACACATGACCTTGCTGCAAGTGCTACCCACTGCTTCACTGAGCAGCCACCTACTGTAGACTTTTTTTGTGTATGTGTGTGTGCAGATAGCTACGCAAGGAGTACTAGACTGGTGTACCTTGTCAAAAGCCAAGAATAGAGGTGTTGTTGTCATGGTGTGGGGCTGCATGAATGCTGCTGGTTTTGGGAAGCAAAAGAGCCTTAAAGAAACTGAATGAAAACATGTACAGTAACATTCTGAAGCAGAGCTTGATCCCCTCTTTTCAGAAATGCGAATGTGGGCAGTATTACAGTATAAACAAACTGGACTGGCCAATCATGTTTTAAAACCTAAACCCTACGGAGCATCTTTAAAGGGGACATCCTTAAAGGGAACATGGAGGAACTTGGGGTCTTTAGCATCCACCGGTTCTGTTATGTCATCATGAAACTGCCAGCACTTTAGACATTCATGGGTGTATATTGAGTTATTTTGAGGAGACAGCAGATTTACTCTGTTCTAGAAGCTAAACAATGATTGCAATTTTTCAAAGTCCAAGGTTTCTAATGAAAAGAATGTATTATAACTACAAATATGTGAGTTATGTGCACAATTGTGTGACGCTGTTTATAAATTATTTCAAAGGTGCTTGAGTTATATGTTTTTCAGGGAAAATTTAAGAAAGGCTCAGCAGCATATTTATGTTTTTAGGAAGAAGAGATCTTAATTGCTTTACTTTTTAGGAAAAAGGGCTTGTTTGACAGAAGTGCATAAAAAAAGGTGTGGTGCTTTATGTCAACTTGCACAGTCAGTCTGAATATTAGAAATCCAACTCAACAAGAATGGAAGCAGTCATGCTAATCCCTTTAAGCCTCTTTCATTGGCTGTTTCCGTGTTTCAATGAAGATCACTTTGTTAATGTCTAGGTGCAGGTTGTTATTAATTTATTACTGCATTTCTTTGGAAATATCCTGTAATATTTTTGTTACAAAACATCGTAAAATATTTTATGATGTTTTGCAAAAATTATTTTTGTGTTTTTGGCTGTGAGTTGATAGCAGCCTTATGTGCAAAAGACAAGTACGTCTTTGGGCATTTTGTCTTACCATAGGTCCAATATGAGTACGCACACCCCTGATTGGGAATCACTAGCCGAAAGGGATACTTATGTTGAAAATTATATATAAGGAGTTGTTGCCAGATTAGTGAAACTTGCTGTCAATCGGCTAACATTTGTCCTGAGCAAAGCAAGACTATAGCATATCTCTCTATTTCATAAATGCCATCATTGGTTTGTTCAAATTTACTGCATGCAGAATCCTTTTTGCATTTTTTTGTTACATGCATAGAAGTATTTAATCATTTACCACAGACATGACGGTAGTAGGTAATGTGCCCCCAACAGTCTTCTTAAATTGATTTTGTTAATAACAGAACAAGAGCTGTATTTCCAATCAAAGTAGGTATGTCATATATTTATAATTCAGTGTAAAAAGCAACAGTTAAAATAAAGCAGCATATTTACTTCCATAAACCTTTACAGTGCTGTTATTGTAGCTAGCTAGTTGAAAAAATAAGATATTATCATTTTGAATATGGGTTAAATTACACTGAAGATCATAGTTGGTGCTGATTATATTTATTTAATTCAGGCAAAAAAAAATTGTCTTAATTAGTTATGAAATAGGACACAAGGTAATTAATAAAGAAAGACTTGATGAACGATTCAGTCAGGCATTAAATCAGGTAACCACTATATGCAACCTATCTAAACTTTACAAAAAAGTTTTGTTAATTTCTCAAAGGAACAAAATGCATCAATGTTAAATAAACTGCAAAACACAGCAGATAACCGGAGCAGCTCAGTGTGTCTCTAAACTGCTTCATCAAGCCCTAGCAGACTTCTTCTGCCTTACAATAACACAGAATCCATTCATAGCGTCGATTCCAATAATCAGACGTTAATACTTAAACAATTCTTATTATAGCCAATTACTTTACTGTTTCTTCACTCTTGTAAACTGACTAAATCACCAAAATGTATTATACTATATGAACTAATGAACTCTGATTACAGTTTTATAGTGTTTTAAGCAACAGTTTCTAACCAGTTTTAATTATTTTTAAATTGCTCAAGAATTCTAGATTTAAATAAAATCTACTTTGAATAAAAATTTCTACTGTCTTAATGGAATAACTGAAGGTATTAGGGTGCGTTGTCAAATAGGAGGCGCTTGAGTTTCTAAGTATCTGCCAATTTTAACTCAGCATGATGGATACAGATTTTATCAAGTGAGTCACAGAGCTTGTTTTGAGTTGGAAAGCCGGCGTCAATGTCTGTAGGTGTATCCAATTCACCACAGACAAAACCAGTTTGGAGGGTTCCACCACCTACTCCAAGAGCTGCGTCTGGTACTTCCTTGTATCTAGCCAGGCAGAGAGCACCAATGCTGGGGAGACACTGACTGGCAAGGCTCTGTGTTGGAGCTAGGACACCAAGTTATAAATGAATCAACCGTCCTTAAAATAGCTTTTTTAAAGGCCACCTGAAAACCTCTTTAGAGAATTCTAGAGCATTGTTTTCTCCGCATTCCATTTTTATTTTAAAATATTTCGTCTCCAGCTCATCAAAAAAACACATCCGGTTACCAGAGCTGCTCAGTGCATTGTCTCCAAACTGCTTCTTATTAGCCAACTTAATGTCTGCAAGTATTAGACTTTTTTATAATAAAATAGACTTTAACAGTAATTTATGATATAAAGAAGTGACTTTGGATATAAAATTGAAATAGGGGCTGCAATCTTAATGTATCCATCTATTCCATGCTGCTAAGTTTCCTGTAAATCATTTCCATCCACTTTGAGAAGAACCATTTACTGTACACTCTTATTTTTATATTGCTAAGAATAAAAAAAAAAACAATGTTTGTCAATTGGGTATTGTATAACATCTACTGGTGATTTCAGGAGAATCCTTTTGCAAATAAAACATATGACAGCTGTGCTGTCGTTGGGAATGGTGGGATCCTTGCAAACAGCAGCTGTGGAAAGAAGATAGATTCAGCTGATTTTGTTATCCGGTGAGTAATGTGTCTGAACATCAGAGGTTAAAATATATTTTTAAGAATCCCATTAAGAAAGTGTAAACGTTATTTCTATTAGGTGCAACCTAGCTCCTCTGATAGATAAATACATCGAACATGTTGGTATGAAGACAAACCTGGTGTCGGCAAACCCAAGCATCTTTTATGAAAGGTGAGAGATAATCCGTTTTTGTCAGCTTGGATAATATCGGTGTTTTGTATTTCACATCAGCTTTGTTTTTGTAGGTATGGATCTCTTACAGGACCCAGACGGAAGTTTATGGAGAAACTGTGCCAATATGGCGACTCCATGCTTCTCCTCCCTACCTTCTCTTACACTGGAAATATTGCTGTCTGTTTGCGGGCTTACCAAACAATTCAGGACTTTGAAAGCCCCATCCAACCTATCTACTTTAGTCCAGCGTACTTAAAAGATCTTGACACCTTTTGGCGCTCTCAAGGATGGAAAGCTGTACGGCTCAGTACTGGCATGATCCTCACGAGCATGGCGCTGGAACTCTGTGACAACGTCCACCTGTACGGCTTCTGGCCCTTCAGTCTTCACCCATATACATTTAAGGAGCTGACTAACCACTATTACGATGACAAAAAACCAAAGGGGGGATTTCATGCCATGCCAGAGGAGTTTAAGCTCTTATTGCAGCTGCACAGCAAAGGTGTACTTAAGCTGCACCTTGGAGACTGTGAACCCAACAAAGATTAGTCCAATAGAAAGCCGTTCTTTCAAATAGAAAGAACTTACCACTAAATCAGCATTTTTTTATATTTATTTAATTTTTAATTTTTTTCTTTTTTTTTTTTTTTGCTGATTAACTCTATGGATAGTTTTTCTTCAGTGATATTAACATGTCCCAGGCATTATTGCATCGATTTACTCCTTAATTGTTGAAATTCCACTTTTGTGTCTATAACTGCCTAATTGGTGCCCTCCTCAGGTTATGATGGGTTACTACATTAGATTAGATCTGATGTGCTCTCTTCATCCTGTGACATTGGAATTGGCTCGGACGGGGCCACCTTTTACAGCTATTTTTTCTGTCTCTGCTTCTCTCTCTTTGAACCCCAGTCAGCAGCTCACACTGAGCCTGGTTCTGCTTGAGGTTTCTTCCTGTTAAAAGGGAGTTTTTCCTCTCCACTGTCGCTACAAGCATGCTTAGTGTGAGTGATTGCATTCAAGTCAATGAGTCGATGCAATAAACTGGTTTTCCTTAGATAGAAAACTTTGAATCAACTTGACTGTATGATCTGGTGAACTGTAAAGTGCCTTGAGATGACATGTGTTGTGAATTGGTGCTATATGAATAAACTGAATTTAATTTAATTGAATTCTTGCTACTGGCCGCCCTGGGCAGCGTTTGTTTACTTGGTAACTGACAACAAATGAAACAGTTTTATAAGTATGAGAGATGGAAATAAATCATGGTTGGGCAGGGGTGTGTGTGTGTGTGCAGGGGGGGGCGGCGTGACTGTGTGATCTCCGGTTTACAGTGTATTTTCATAATTTAAAAAAAATGTGTGACTTGTGAAGGATGTGATTAATTATTAATTGTGCACAGTGTGAATGTTGTTGAAAATGTTTACATCTGTAACCTTTGATCTGGAAGTGATTATTCAATGTTATTATTTCTGTAAACTTAGCTGTTCTACTCATTCACCTGATTCATGTAGTTGTAACATTGAAAAAGATCATGAAGTTATGATAAAGGTAGACTTCTATGAAAAGCACACTGAAAGAAGACAGATGAAGTGACCTTTTCGAAAAATTTTAAATCAATCCTAAGAGCCTCTGTTGGTAGTTTAGAAAATATTTCACTTTTCTGTCAAATTGTTTTGCTACAGATTTCTTGTTTTCTGATTTGTACCCGCTTTTGTTGAGCTTAATTGTAAAGTTTTGTTGTTTGTGCGAGCATAGTATTTTTGTAAATTTTCTGGGACAATTTGGAAGGAACATTTTGACACAGACAATTTAATCAGAATATTTTTACGCAGGCTAACATGTCCTTCCTTTTATCTTACTTTTTACTGCAAAACTATTTATACCTTTGGACACAGCACTTTGTTACTTTCCACTCACAAGCCTAGCTGAGAAGTATGATTTACTGTAACGCAAAGTGGACACATAATTGTGAAGTGAAGGAAAAATTCAACTTGTTTGTCAAAGGTTTTTGCAAGTGAAATCCTGACAAATTGTGTATTTGTAATTAACAAATTAAAGAATACTTACTATTTGTCTCTGGTGTTCTGTGTAAGCGTCAAAGAGATGTTAGAGAACATTACTGATTGAAAGGGAAGGGAACACAGCTAACAGGTCTGGAAAAAATAAAAGTTGTGGAAAAGTTGTGGAATTTAATTAATCAATAAATAAATCCTAATTTGGAATAATAATATATAAATATAAATATATATATCATCCAAAGCCAGGAGGCCCCTATGCATTTGCAGGGATTACGTAGGATGATTTGTTGACAGGCCCATGTAATCCTTAAAGATTATGTTTGTTGAAAAGTTGAATGAAGTCATTTTTAAATAAACATTCGGAGTCAAACCATAAGACCACACCTTTGCTCTAAATCTCAAGTTGCGTGTTTCTCCACCATTATTCTGCAGAGACATTCTTGTTCTTGGGGGGAAGAAAAGTTGAGAAGCTTGGCTGTAAATGTAGGCAAATACTTTATTTAGCTGAAGTTGCACTATGTAGGTTTTTTTATAAAAAAAAAAAAAAAAGAATGAAGAAAAGAAAAGAAAAGAAAAGAAAAGAAAAGAAAAGAAAAGAAAAGAAAAGAAAAAAGAACTGTCCGACATCCCGACAGTAGATAGTCCAATGAAAGAAAACATGGTCCTTTTCTGCCACCTGCTGGTCATACTGCTATCTGCAAAAATACAAGATCAGAAAATATGGAGCAACTCTGACATAAATTAGTACAGATTACAGTGGCGGTTCTAGACAAAAATGCACGAAGGGGGCAGCAGGGGGCTCGCGTGTGTCCATGGGGGCCCAGAAAAGCATGAAATATAAAACGGGGTCTACAGGTTTTATAAAGGAATGAGTAACTCTTATTAAATGCTTTTTAATGCCCTTGTAATGCTCTCAGAAATAATCTTAATAGCATCAACAAGTGTTTATAAAAACTGCAAAATTTTCCCCATTCTCCAGCCTCTTCTCCGCAAGCTTCTTTTCCGAAGCTTTCAGAAGCAGTTCCCCGCAAACACACGGAACCAGTTATATCTGATATAATATACCTGACAGAATTGTTTTTATAAACGTTCACAGCAGAAACCAAAAATTCAGAGTTTCCAACCTTAGGCTAGATAATTTCAGAGTTGAGGCTTTAAATCTGAGTTCGTAAAACCTGCTTCGTGGAACTGGCCTCTGGTCAGTTCATAAAATTAGCTTCTAATCTGACCCTGAAATACTTGAATGTAACCCAAAGCCTCACAGAAACTAATCCTTATTAGTTTCTGTAATTAGAATTAGGATAATTAGGCTTATCCTAATTAATCGACCACCAACAATAACAAATAAACTGATATAATTACCATTACACATCTCTTGTGTTTTTATGGTTACACTTTCTTAACATGACATAAGTATTAAAAGCTTGAAATTTCATGAATGTGAAGCGAGGATTACTGACACAAAATTGAGTTCAAATTTGGTAATTTTTGACATTAGCTCAAAATAACAGCATAAACTCAATAGGCAGTATTCTATATGGTTTCTAGCTTAAAACTAACCCCATACTGTGCAGGAATTTAACAAGTTTGTTTAGGTAGGCATCACTGTGATAAACTATTTTACATAAAGCAGCAGAGACATGTTCTTTGGAAAGATAAATTATACATCTCTCTGTTTGGCAGATGACAGGTCTGGATTTAGCAGTTGGAGGACTGTTCTTTTTTTTTTTTTTGTGGGCTCAAAAAGGCTTCATTACTTCCAGTGAAATTAACTCTTGAGGATTCTTAAACATTTTGGACAACGTTTTATTGCTAGCTTTATTGGAACAATAAACGTGGCTGCTCACCAGCGTTTAAAGAAAGAATGACAAAGACTTGAATAAGCAAGTGTGGCATCAAAAAAAGTTGTCTTGTCTGCACAGAATCTGTGCCCCAGCCAAAAAGTACACCCTTGGGTTGAACTTGGATTAAAACTGCAAGCAAGACCTTCATGTCAATTTTAAAAATGGTAAGATATTTAAAAAAAAAAAAAAAAAAAAAAAAAACCCTGACATTTAGGGAAAGCAGTGCCAAAATAATTGAAGCTGCATTAATGGGTCAAAAAAATGTATAACCCCAATGAATGTAGGAACGGGATTCACTCAAGTTCATATCTATATGAAGGAATGAGAAAACTGTTTTTCTACTGTACTGTATTCCCTGCTAACCTATATGTAGAAGAAAAGAGAAATGTCTGTGTTTTATTTGCGTGAGTGTTTTCTTGTAGGTTGTCTTTAAGTTTGAGAAATAAGTCTAACAAAGGAAATCTGCTAACCAAACCTTTTTTTTTTGCCTCTTACTTTTTTCAACTTTGGGTTCCCTTAAACAGACTAAGTGGTACTATAATGTACATGAACAGAACATCGAAAATTTATTAGTAATTTGTCAGATTTGAGTTAAGCAAAACTCTTTTATTTCTTAAAAAGTGATTGCTAAAATAAAAAAAGAATAAAAAATTGAATCAAAAATTCAACCTGGAGTTACTCACAGAGAGAAAAGTTGTAATTAGACAAATTTCTCTGGCGTTCAGACCCCGGCAGAAGACTTGGATGCTGTGAAATGACACCAGCTCGGATAAATAACTTAGAAGAATTATAGTACCGGTAGTCTTCTCCCCCAGGGCCCAGACACTAGTGGAGGAATAGTCCACTGGTAACAGCTTGAGAGTGAGGAAGACGATGAGGTGGGTGGAAGTTTAGGTGGTTTGCAGTAGAGCTTTCTGATGGGGATCTTGAACCATATTTGGCTTTAGAGGGGGAGTGGTGTTTGGATGGAGCTTTTTACTTGGCACGTCAGCAGGTGATCCAGGTGAGGCTCATAAGAGTCTTGTAGATTGAATTTTCACTTAATCATTATAATTTTGTTATACATTCCTATTCGTTTCTTACTGTAAAAAGTCTATACATTTTCAGAAACATGTTTTTTTTTTAAAGGACAGCTGTAAAATTCATGCAGAAGGGAGACATTAAAGACAGTCTTTGCAAAAAAAAGAGGCCAAGCAGGAAAAGAACAGGAATAAATATATTGTGAAAAATTGTACACTTCTTAAATATAGAATTTAGACTGATAAACCTAAACTAGTTTTGTAGATTAGAGGCTAAGCTGCCAGTCATGCAGAACTGAGCAGATGGGGTCTATGAATACCCTCATAGCATCCCTCCAGTTTGCCCCTTCTTCACTTTCTGAAGAGTCCCCTTCATTAACAGGAAGTTATCTCTTTGAGGGAGCAGCTGCATCTAGAGTCAGTGTAGAGTCAGCAGCTGCTTTCAGTCAATTTAATCTATGGATCTGACCTTAAACTCTACAACATACCTTGAATGAAAACTTTATTAAGGGTAGATGGATCTTAATAAAACAATATGTGATAATTTAGGACAAGCTTTAGTAAATCTCCTGTGGTCTGAGTTGTGCTGTTTCATGAAAATATGACTAAAATACCAGTTGTTTCTGTGATGTCCATTCCATCTAATGATGAGGGGAAATGCTAAAGTAAAGATACAGTTCTATTCTTAAAAAGAGTAAGTATACATTAGGGTTAGGTGGCTTTCCTCTAAGGTTTTGGTGTTTTTCTGTTTGAAATTCACTATTTAAAACATTGGATTCAGGAACCCAGGACTCATGACAATCTCTAATGAACATCTCAGTAATCTCACTCTTTATATTTGTTTCAGCCTGCAGAAAAATATATGTATTTTAAAAGAATAAGTACCTTTGTGCACCAACGAACAGAAATTATGTTAAATTATGACATTTTAAAATTGTGCTTTATTTAAAAGATGTAATATTTTTACATTTTCAATCAACAATATGTATTGTAAAAGTAATGATCAGATTAAACATTACCCATGGGACCATGGACAATAAATTGTGTACAACCTAAGTATTCCATACATACCGGTACATAGATGTCAAAGCATTTGATTCACATGGGTGAAAGCTGGAAAAACAGGAGATAAGTAGTGAACGTCATAACAGAATATGAAAAACACTTTTTCGATTTCAAAGTGTTTTCTGTATGGAAAAACTGCTATTGTGCATCACTTAGGCTTGAATTTTAGTATAGCTTTTTAAATCTTGGAGGTTCTGATTGGTCCACTCCAGCATTGATACATTTCAACCTGCTGAGTCTCACACAGAGAAAACAATTAATTAGAAATAGTTTTTTGACATGAATGAAATAGGTTCTTTGGAGCACGTACCCTGTGAGTTGACATGAGTTTGGACGAATAAATTAGGAAGAGGATTAGAGTTGTCTTCCGCCTGGGGCCCGAACACTGGTGGTGGAACAAGCTGGAGGATGTGGGTGTAAGAATAGTCCAAGAGTGAGGCAGGAGATGGAGTGAAGATGGGTGTAAATTAGGCTTATACGCGGAAGGGGAAGCAGAGCCTTTGTCTTAATGAAGAGCATCTTAAAGGACAGTTGGCTTTGCAAGGAGAGCGGTCCGTCGTTGATTGAATTGAAGCTTGGGCGCGGAATGTCAGCAGATGGTCCAGGTGAGGCTGATAAAGTCTTCCAGATTGAAGTTTCATTTAAGCTTCATTTGTCAGTGTCCCGATGCACATCTCCATCAATCATTCCTTTAATTATATGAAGCCTGGAAAAAAAAACTGTGATGATCCAATGTTCACCTGTTTTTGCCTCCTAACACAATGTGTGAAATTACTTTGGCCTCATATAACCAGGTTCTCCCAGTCGTTCAAAAGCTTGTCCAAATCTTCTGAAGCAAACTTTAACAAGTTTCATTGTACATTTGCTTCAGCATGGTGATCTGCACTTTGGCCATTTGATTGAGAGCATTACTGTTGTCATTGTAAACCCCTCATGCTTATTCTCAGACAATTTATTTTTCTGCTAATTAATTTTTCAGGAAGCTTAAAGAGGCCACCCAACTAGACCAGCTGGCTGTAGCGCAATTGTGTTCTTTTTATTTCTGGGTGATGAGATCACTTGGATATTTAGAGGTATAGAAAGGCAGCTGTTAAAATTACAAATATATTCAGTACTCAAGTTGAGGGGGGATGCCTTCCCCCTTCTAAAAAAAATCTTAAAAAATATCTCCCCATGCCATCCTCAGTGATATTTTATCACTGAATATGTAAATATCTACTATATATTAACAGTAATGGCAATAATATTGCCCTTTCAACATTTGGTAGCCTGACCAAATTACGATGGCCCAGAGGGCATATGCCATTTCGTTTTTGACCCCAGCTGAGCAGCTGACAGTGTTCTGAACAGCATCACGGCCAAGCAGCAAAAACAAAGCAGTTTAAGGGACTTAATTTTTAAGAAGGCAAAAACTAACACTTCAGATATGTTAAGAGTCAGAAGACATTACCTTACCATTGTGTCACAAAATATGTAGAAGTCCTAATTTCTGGACATAGCGATAGCATGCAAAGAAGCGCAAACATTTTTCTGTTTTTAATGTTGTCATTAAATTATTAGTCTAGAGTGTACAGGCATTGCTGAACATTCAAAATCTGCATTTTGGTTATGAATCGAACATAAAATTAATCTGTAGACTGTTGCTGTTTTGCTTGGTGAAAGCCGGAATCGAGAAGATGTTGGTGAGACAAGTGGAGCTGTGGCCGAGAGCAGTGGAGGAAACCTGAAGGAGAGAATCGAAGGTGTGAAAATTGCATTTTAATTAAGCAATTTAAAACACGTGTTAAGATTATTATCTTGAAAGAACTGCCAAATTTGATGTAAATGTCTGGCCATTGGTCATAAGTGAATCGAATGTTGACATCTGATGGCCAGGTCCCTCGTGTGACTTGCAGAATGCCTGTTTTCCGATCAATGGTAAATATAGTTTGATGGACCTGTTAGTTTTAACTCATTCATTGCAAGCATGTAGCCTTGGTTACTTTAAATGAGCCAAAAGAAGCAATAGAATCAGTATTTATAAAATAAATGCTTTAAATGAATATTTCAAAGGTGAGTACAATTATTTTATATAGGCTTATTTCATTTTCAGGCTAATTTGAATGTATTTTGAATGTATTTGGATTTTTAAGCAGTTTTTTTTTTCCAGATTTTGAAAATAGTTTCAGCTGTTTCAATTTAATTCAATGAATTTGAAAAAATAAATAAATACTTGACTTGAAAGGATTCAGATATTCATTTGCAATGTTTTGTGAGGTTTTGTTCCAAATCTTAATACAATCATTGCCAAAAGATTTTCCTAAGTAAAATCAAAGAAGTGTCCTACCATGACTATGAAGCTGATCCCAGTGGGAAATTTGTCCCTAACTATGTAGGGGCAGTGATAGCCATGCCAGTCCAGGGATTGACTGCAGTTCTACTGTAATGTGCCTTGGTCAAGGTCAAGGCGTACCTGACATGTAACAACCATACCATGAATATTATTTAGGTTAATAGACTATATAAATTAGGCTATGTATGCTTAAAAAAAAATGAAAAATCCACCATCTCCCTTCTTTTATTTTTTACAACTTAACCAACTGGTATATTTTTGCAGCTGTTAATTTTTTGTGAATGTATCTTAGCTTTTATGTACCCTATTAACTCATCAAACAACAGATATGATCAGCTTTTCCACTGTATGATTAAGACACCTCACCTGTATTTCCTACTGATGGTGGTCAGAGGGCCCGGTGGCGCCAGTGTGCGGCAGCCTCGCTTCTGTCAGTGAGCCCCAGGGCAGCTGTGGCTACAATGTAGTTTGCCACTATCCATGTGTGTTAATGGGTGAATGACTGAATGTAGTTTAAAGTGCTTTGGTCAAGTCTACTGACTTAAAAAAGCGCTATATAAATACAGGCCATTTAAATACAGAACCTAATTACATCCTTTTTGAACAGCTGTTGAAACAGTAATTTGGGACTTTAAAATCTTCCCCATCCAATCCATTTTTGCACATCACACACTGAAGTCACACATATTTCAAGACAATGATAAAAAATGAATAACACTGTTTATTAAAATTCAGTCCAGAGGGTTCCTAAATACATTAAATACTGATAATATACTACACCACACAAGAAAACAAATGACTAATTTTCTTAAGCCATTGTAGTTGACATGTTATAAAAATATACTATGTCATATTTCACATTTTTACAGTTGGAAGGCAATTAACTCACAATAACCATAAATATCCACAAAGGTAATCATTGATTTTTTTCTTTAATCATACAAAAAAAAGAACTTCATTCCAAAAGCAAAATGTTTTCATATAAAACACTGGCTTTAACTTTAAAATTGACTCCATTTTGAAGCTTTTCATTTCAAGTCCCATTTTAAAAGAGCAATACACAGATTGTACTTAAAAAAAGGAGTTTTACAAAAGGGTTGGTCGGACACAGAAGTAGTTCCATGGCTGCAGTAGCATGGCCAAAGTATTCCAAAGCTACAAACAACCAAGCTTCATAGCAGCCTAGTGTAAAATCTTGGCACTGACACTTGCATCACACTGACAGTGTTTGGTCTCACTTTATTACAGTAATGGCTTTAAGCTCTTTCCATTACGATGTGGAGACTTGTGCGTCCAACACTGAATATGAAGCACTGGGAAGACATAAGTGACACAAGTCTTGTCAATAGAAAAGAACCACTACAGCTGGTTAAGGTGTTGCTGGATATAGGTAGTATTTGCATCTACTTCATGGTAAATGAAAGGAGAGTAAATGCCCAGTATAAAATCGCCAGCAGGGGGCAGTCAGCTTCAAGGCAAATGGAGCAGCAGAGAAGCACTATCTCCACCAACAACAGAGATGGATAGTAACCTAAGGATTAAAGGTATAAAAGCTGACTTGCTTCTGCATTTTGTAAAAAAACAAAACAAAAACTACAAGATCCACCGGCTGTACTCAGTGGCACCTGAGTAGCAGCTGGTGTAGCACTTTAAGAATTTGCATGAAACAAGCACACAGTTGAATTAAAAAGTATAGCAATAAACATAGAAAAAGTGCTACAAGAATGAAAAAAGAAAAACTCTGACAGAACATCACCTTTAGGCAGGTTACGTTCTTGTTCTAGTAAACAGTCACTGATTCAGGTGATGCCCTTTAATCACCTTTTATGTACATTTACCTTAATTATCATAACCTTAAGTCAAAGCTTTGGTTTGCTAGATATTGTACATAAGACATAGGGATGATGCATCAATTTTTGTTTTGTTGCCTCAAGACTTGTTTAGGGTTCGCTCAAAAACTCTACAGGTAATCTGCTTTCAAGACAGCTTTGAGAAATCAAAGATTTTATGAAGCTGTATTTCCAACAAAAAGGGAAGCAGGAGGACAACATTTACCTTTTTTCAGATGTGATAGGAAAACATAAAGATCACATCGTTTATGTTATTACTCTAGCAGAGATAGTATGGACTAAACAAACTGTCAGCTGCAACATCAACATTTTTACCCAGCTCAATTAAACCACATTAATCTCCAGCTTGCAGGATTCTTTAAGGCAAGTATGGTATATTACTTAACACTGGTTGCAACAGCTTCACATCCATTTAGTAGTATATACAAGCTAACAATACGTGCCACCTCAGGTGGGCTTAAATCCATACAGAAGGTTTGCCCTCTCCTGATTTGCTGCTGCTGCTGTTGCTGCTGCTGCCTCCCCCACTGCTACCCCCTTTGCCATGCTTCGCTCTGTGTTTTCGCTCTTTATGCGGCTGAAGTTGGGGCTGTGGTTGGGCCTGGATGATGTTACTCTGTGGCTTGTCATCCTGGTTGTCTCCAAGATGTTCCTCTGCCCGGTGCTGCTGACTGTAGGCTTGGATGGCTGCTTCCAGTTGCTCATGAGCCTGCTGGATCATGTCTTTGTTGAGAGCCACTCGGGCTTCCCCTCCAGTAGGGAAATTATCCTCATTGCTACCAAACTGCTGCTGTTCCTCTTGGGCAATGTTTGCCCTATTCTGCTTACATGCCATCTTGGCATTGCTAAGGTCAGTGTATGGCATCTGCTCTGGCTTCACAACAATGTTGTACCCCGGCGGAGCTGAAGGGGTGTTCCATGAGAATGGGTACCCAACGTAATCTGCAGCTCCTTCTCCACCTACTCCACCCTCAGAACCTGCCTCAGGAGCTGTCCCACCCACAGAGCCCTCCCCACCAGCATTAGGGCCCAGCAACCCTAGCTGGTACTCGTCATCCTGAGGTGGGCTTCGCCGTTTCCTCAGGATGTCACAAATAGAACCAATACCCAAATGGAGTATTTCCCAAATATTGAGAGTGAGACAGAGGACAGTGACACCATACATGATACGCAGAAATATAGTTTTCTCCGTAGGCCGCGAAACGAAGCAGTCGACACTGTGGGGGCAAGGTTTTCCCGAGCACACAAAAATCGGCTTCACGCGAAAACCATAAAGTAAATACTGGCCTGCAAGGAAGCTGGCCTCAAGCACTGTTCTAGTAACCAGCTGCAGGACATAGACCCGCATCAGACCCTCGTCTCGGATACGCTTACGTCCGTCATGGCGGATTTTAGGTCTGGGTGTGGGCTGCAGCGGATCCCGAGGCCTTTTTGGTGGTTCAATCTCTGGCACCTCATAGATCATAGGATCATCTTCTTGGTCCTCCTCAGTCTCTTCTATACCTCTGTGCTGCCGGGCTCCAAAGCAGATTTTCCTGGGTTTACGGTGGGTGTAGCCACCTCCTCCTGTTCTGACGGAGGAAGATCCAATGGTTCCTTTTGCTTCATCCAATCGTGCAATCTTATTGACAGCATAGCCCATGTACATAAGGGAAGGCATCGCTACCAGAATGATCTGGAATACCCAGAAGCGAACATGAGATAATGGGGCGAAGGCATCGTAGCACACGTTCTCACATCCTGGTTGACCCGAGTTGCACACAAACTTGCTTTGTTCGTCATAGTAGATGGACTCTCCCCCAACGGCAGTGAGAACAATGCGGAAGACGATGAGCACGGTGAGCCACAGCTTCCCCACGAAGGTGGAGTGGTTGTGGATCTCCTCCAGCAGCCGTGTGAGGAAGCTCCAGCTCATGGTGTCACTGGACAGTGGGGCAGACAGTGTCCCTCTCTCACTTGCTCACAGACTCTGTAAAATATAAAGAAGGGTGGGGGACAAAAGGACAGAAAT
Source organism: Cyprinodon variegatus (assembly GCF_000732505.1). Lineage (NCBI taxonomy): Eukaryota > Metazoa > Chordata > Actinopteri > Cyprinodontiformes > Cyprinodontidae > Cyprinodon > Cyprinodon variegatus. Next base: position 630,840 of record NW_015150562.1, read on the forward strand.
AAAGTTATACAGGGTGAATCCAAAGTAAGAACAATGATTTAGCTAAGTATCTCCAAAAAGACTTTAATCCTGGTGGAAACCATATTATTTTTTCAAGTTCAGCATGACAATAATTGTATTAATTAAAATTAACATTTCACTCTGAGCTCAGAAAATCAATGCATCCTTAATTTCTCTATTGCTTAATGCAGCTCATGTACACAGAGCTCTCTTACAAAGAGGTAGCTGTCAAGTTGGGACTTTTTAGAGAATTAGAAGCTCAAAAAAGACTGGAAAAAGGATATTGGTATTACAAAACACCATCAAGCAGCACTGAGAAGAAGGAGGGAAAATAATCCAAACAGGGAATTTGCTATCATCAAGTACACACGCACATATGTGCACATTACTACACATCATTGGATTTCTCAGGCTATCTCTTTCAGAAGAAATAAATCCTCTTAGTGAACTGTCTTCTGTGTGAGGTGCAGTTTTCAGGATTGTGCAAACTTCCCAAAGTTGACTCGACTAGTTTATACTGGCTGGGTTGTAACTTGCATTGTTCTTATAGTGTGTATTAGGAGTTTCGAAAGAAAGGACATGTTGCCTATCTAGGTTAGTTCTGGGCTTCAGGCTGTCCACAAACACTAGCAGAATCAGCAGGTGGCATGCCACAAACCATTCGAGCGGGATTTCAAACTGCAGACCCACATTAGCTCAGGCAGTGGAGCCAAAACCAAACCTTCCTGTCCCTAAGGGCTGCTTTGGAGATGAAAATGACACCTCCAGAGAACTTTTCTCCTCATGAAGGCTCAATAATACACGGCTTATTGTCAGCTTGACTGAAAAGAAAATCCAACCATGAAAAGCTTAGGTTAGGGTTTTAAGGCCTTCCAGGGACTAGATCCTTACCAACTGCTTATTAGCTTATAGCTGCAGGAAAGCTGGAACTTCACTGAAGCGGAGAAGCCAGAGCTTCCAGGCCTCTGCTTTTTGTCTCCAGGGCTGAGAGGGTGGGAATGTTCTGAAGAGGGCCTACGATAAAACATGAATCGAGTAATGATCACTGTGACCATATAGGGACATGCCTGAAACACAGCAGATAGATGTCTGGAATCCTTTTAGACAAGCATACTGGAAATGTGAATTCAAAACAGCCAAAAACAACTGCAATTTGGCAGTCGGTGCCTCCGTCACAGTGTAAACTCTGAGCATCTGTGATCCAGTAAACAAAAATGCAAAGCTGTATGAGATCTCCTGCACCTAATGTACTCTCATGGCCAAGTGCTGTCTGCCTATCTAACTTTACAGGATGACATCACTGTATTTCTCCACCCTCTGACTACTCCCATGAACCTCCTTAGGTAATAAATCCAGATGTACTTGGACACAAACAGCTGCAAAGGTTAAACTGATTCATTGTTATCTGTGGATTTGAAACTTATATTTTTACTTAAATTCTTTTCAGAAATAATCATTGCTAATGCAATTGAATATCAGGCATTTTAAAGCTTTGGAGTTTTATACATGTAGAATCCTGATGTGGTCTTTTGACAGTGACTAATCTTTGTCCTAATATGGATATTTCATTTATGTTTCTCCAGTGCCCGAATGATTTATCTAGCAGGGAGACAGGTTGCTCTTGAATTTTTTAAATCACAGTCAATAAAGACATATAGTCCTAATAAACCATTCATCAAATTGCATCTGAATTTAAAAGTGTTTTGGTCTGATTTATGATCGGCTGTGTGTAAAATGTATGTGGTATAGACTGCATAAAATATTTTTTTCAGACCATACATATTGTTTAGTCATAAAAAAGAAACTAAAACACAAACTGTCCCCTGATTTCAAGGTATATGAAATATAGTTTTTTATCTATACAATGTTTTGTAGGTATTTTCTATAAAGAACCTATTCAAAATTCTGAAGAAAACCATCTTGCATGGATTTGCCAAGTACACTCTGACCATGAGAAAGGATCCCTCCCCATTTAACATCTGACTGCGTTTATTACTCTCGATACCTCAGATACATTTGGCCAAGTCTTTTGCCTTCTCATCCAATTTATGTCTGCAGGAGCTAGTGGGGCAGTTGGGGGTAAGAAGCTGACTCTGCGCATTAAGCTACCAGGGTGAATCAGCCTCCTGAGGAGCCCCACAAAGACACAATTTGGTAAAAGAAAAGAAAAACAGTGGTGGTATGGATGCCGCATATAAAAACATAAAAATAAAACATGCAAAACTCCTTCAAGTTAAATATGAATGGATTTAAACTAATTAGTTTTGAAAGAAAGCCACAGTCAGTGTTACAGTTAATATATTTATAGTCATAGGACTTGTGACCCTAAATGAACAAGGTGAACCTGAAGGATGAAATCTTCAAATCAGCAGAAAAAAAATGAATTTAAACAGACAATACTATAGTTACAGCAAACATCACTGCGGGAATCCCCTCAGTTCTTGGCTGCCATCCCTCAGGACCCACAGAGATTTTCTGCCAGATGTAGTTTACAGACATACTCCCAGATGGGCCGACACATTTACACACTCGCATTCGCTCGTGCAAGAGCCTGCTAAAGCATGAGCAATAATGTCACAAGGTCCCTGCATGTAAAAGGTGCATGACTACACAGAGCTATGCATCGAGGTTAGTCAAGGTATTCCTTATTTGCTATAATGACTCAACAGGAAGTCACAGGGCTCCAGCTGCAGGCCCAAAGCGAAGAACACCAAGATAATCAGCCTGAGGTAAAAAAAAAGATGGACAGCGTGTCTTCATGGTGAAGGCTTGTGAAGATCAACCTGGATATGTGTTTTAAACACATTATCTGGGTGGCCTTTATGTATGGCTGCAACAGGAGAACTTCCAACATGTCTGGTGATATATGAAACATGTCAGAGGTCAGTAGTAAGATCATTTTCCTCACTGCGTTAATAAAATCTAATTATAATATGAGGAATTACATTTTAACAAGTGTAAGGGATTACATTTACATTACATATCGCTAACAGAGGGAAGAATTTAGATGCAAGCAGATTATATTACAAAGTATTTTCAGCCGAGAAAATTTCTCATTTGGTCTCATTGGAGCAACAAGCTTTGATGTATTTAGTGTAGTTAAGTTGATTAATTTAGTTTCAAAAAATAAATAGATAAAGAGGGCTGCAAGGTGACATAGTTTGTAGCATTGTTGCACTGCTGCAAGAAGGTCCTAGGTTTGATTCCCGGCTGGAGTCTTTCTCCATGGAATTTGCATGTTCGCCCCGTGCAAGCAGGGGTTCTCTCGGGTAGACCGGCTTCCTCCAAGACTCCAAAAACATGACTGTTGGTTCATTGACTAAATTTTTCTTGTGTGTGTATAGTTATGTGTATCTGTGTTGCCCTGTGATAGACTGCCGACCTTTCCAGGGTGTACCCTGCTCTCTGTTTATAGACTCTTGGACATAGGCAGCAGCTCCACCGCAATCTTGACAGAATAAGCAGGAAAGGAGTGGATTATAAAAATACGCTTTGCACCAGATATGGCTTTAGCTAATTTCCATCCATAGTCCTGAGCTTTTTCTGGAAGGTGGCGGAGACAAAGAGCTCGGTCATCCCGGAGAAGCTTGGAGTAGAGTTGCTTTTCCTCCACATTGAGAGGAGTCAGCCACAGTGGCTCAGACCTATTTTTCAGATGCTTCCTGAGGAGGTGTTCCAGGCACATCCCACCGGGAGGGTCAGAGAACAACCAAAGGCACGATGGAGGGAATATGTATCTTTGCTGGCCGGGAAGCTCCTTGGGGTTCCCCCTTACCAAGACACCTCCCCTCTCATGTGTGAGAGTCTCTTCTGTGACTGCCGCAGCCTGGTCCCAGATAAAGTGGAAGATAATCAGTATGAGTACACTATCTGGTTTTCCTCTAACATTTCCAAGACTACTCAGGTTAGAGGAAAGTTTTAGACTTGCCAGGAGTTTGTGTTTTGAGCTACAGTTGGATTTTCTGTTGTCAATACAGCTCATGAACCAAAAATAGTTATATTGTTTACAGTCTTAAAGATAAGTTGAACATTTGAATACACAATAAAATGATTAAAGTTTAATATTGTGTGTTTTCCTGCAATTTATAGTGATGGTATCTCACTGGCTCTGCTATGAGAACACAAAATACCACAGTTAGGGTATTTTATAAATTGTTTCTAAATACATACCTATATCTTTTAAATCCTTGAGATGGTGATCTAAGTGTTTATGAGGCCTTTGAGGGGGCTGTCATTTCCTGCTACTGTCTCTGGCAGGAAAAAAATAATTGTCACCAAACTGGTGGCAGTCTTGTGGCCTTGTTATTGTTCCCATGGTAATGGCAAATGGCTTTAAATCAGCCTACTGTAATTGTAGCCCAATGACATCAATAATCAGCCCCTAGCTGCATTTGTTGCAGGTGCATTTTTATTTTAGAGGTTTGATCAACGACTCTCATCTGTTCTTTAAATTCGTAATGTCTTAGGAGGTTAGGACGTTATATATGTTAAAGTTATTTTCAATCAATCTGTAAAGGGGGTTCAGAAAAAACTTGTAGCTCATCTTCATCATCTTCAAATTCTTTTGCTAATGTGTTATTGATGGCAGGGGCTCAACAAAGCAGCCAGGGGAACAGGTGTGTGAGGCCTGTCAAACGTGCATGCCCAGTGAAAACAAATCTAAATCATTCTCTCAAGAACTACTTCAAAGAGCCAACAGTATAAAGGCTACTTTGGTACATAGAGAAATTTTCTTTTTACAGGTCAGCCAATTGTAAGGGAATGTTTCGGAAAGCAAAAACTAATATGAGACCTTAAAGG
>NW_015150562.1:635649-699406 GCF_000732505.1 Cyprinodon variegatus
CTACTCAGCTCTATGGGTGTTTCCTCTAGGTGTTGCTTCTCTTAATTAAATTGAATTCTATATTGAAATTATGAAACTAATTGAAACTTAACACGACATATGACTTTGGCTTCTCTGAGACTTAGATGTATTTAAAGACATATAATTTCATATCCCAAATCTCTCTTTAGCCCTGATTCCTCTGCTCTGTTTCTTGGCCTTCATAGCCTTGTTTGTTTATTGATGTTTTCTGATAAACCTCTGACACCATTACAGAACAGCTGAATTTATAATAAGATAAAAAATATGCTCTAGTAGGCTCTGTTTATTAAATAAATGGCAAGTAAAGGCAACAGGAGGTATTGTGTATTAAATCAAGGTCATACACATTTGAAGTTCTGATTGTTTAATGAAAATTATAAATTGCTTGTGGTCGATAAAGAAATTACAAATGTTAAGATTTTATTTTCTGTGTGAGAAGCCAAGGTGTCAAGTTGGGTGGAAGTTTGACAGGAACCAAATGCAGACACTGAAGCTGAAGGTGGTTACTTGCAGATTTAATAACAAAAAAGGGCAACAAAAGCAAAAAAATCCCAAAACATAAATCCACAAAATCCACAAAAACTGAGAACCAGAAATACTCACAACAAGGGGGCAAAAAAATTATGACAAATCAGCAACAGTGACTGAGCAGGAGGTGCATATATGGGAGAAAGAAACAAAGACCAGGTTAATCAGCAGGTTGGGAGCAGGTGTGAACAGAGGAGTCTAGAAAGGAGCTAGGTAAAAGGAGACTGACTTAAAAGGGCAAACACGAAATACCTAAGAACTCAAATACAATCAAAAATAAGTAGAATAACACAAAATGGAAATCAAACCAATGAAAACTCAAAGATAAAACTTGATAGAATCAAAACCATGACACAAGGTGCTCTTTAAGGCCCCCTGATGCATTGGGGGCCCTGGCAAAAACCTTGTTTTCTAATATATAAAGAAATTTCTATATGCAATTGAGTTAAAGAATGTTATCAATATTCAAAACATATAAACAATAAATATGATATAATTAAATTATAAATGGAAATACACTATTCTAAGCAGTTGGAAAGGAGAAAAAAGAAGTCAGTAACCACAATATATCCATCATGTTTTTTACATTCTAGAAGACCTGCAGATTTTGCACATTAAAAATATTTATAGTTATGATTTATCTTTCATGTCATAAGTATTTAAATAATGTAAATACTGGAATAAAGATTAACATTCAGGGTCATGTTAGAGATCACAGTTAAGTTAGTTAATGGAAAACAAGTCATAAATTACACATTGCATTAACATGCAAAGTATGAAACATATGACAGTTCCCCAAATACGTTCAGAAGGTATATTAGGCTATCAATAAAAACTCAACATTCAATGGTAGTAGAATAAATGTATTAACAAAAATCAAAGAAAGATTTCTTTGTTAGCTAAACTGAACCTCATTGTTGTTAATGTAAAACAAACCTGCTTTCCTTTCATATGTGTTTTCCTATGAGACACATACAGAAACCCACACACAGCCTCATCCATATTAATAAGTAGAGCCTGAAGGCAGTTTGGATACTTAATGGGCTGAAATGTAAAGAAAATGTCCCTAATGACTGTCGGTATGGCTAATGGGTCGATCAGCCTCTACTATGACTTTAATCAAACCATCCATGCTGATGTGCTTGAATAGTTTTATTAAATTAATTTAACCATCTATTGCTTTTGTAAGAAACTCCAAGGACTTTGTCTAGTATCATTGACACTATGATTATTTCATATAATTAAGTGTAACTGCAAGCATTTGTCCTTTTGATTTCTCACAGTGACATAAAGTTATGTCTATGGCTGATACCTCATACAATGGATCCAGTAAAAGATTCGGTCAGTCCCAACTGCAGCCAAGATTAGTTTGAACCTGTCAAACGATTTGCTGTTTGACCGCTGCCTTTTAAAATGCTTTTTGTTTAAGTTTCTGTTTAGTTTCCTGGACTTTTTTCGGCTCACTTACTTTTATTGTCTTGATTTTTAACATGTATTAAAATTTCTGGACCCTTCTATTTCATAAAATTACTTTAAATTGAGCATAGTTCCACAAAAATGTAAGGCCTCACCTGGACGTCCAGACTCTATGACAAAATGTTTGATGTTTGAAGCCTATGAAAATCGTCTTATTCCTTGTAGCAGATTATAGAACTTCAAAATGTTCACAGTTCAACTGATTTTTTTTCCTTTTTCAAAGTAGAAACTTTTAACTATACATAAAATACATATAAATTTGGTGCAAATTGTGATTCTGTAAGAAAAAGGACAAAACAGCAAGCTTAGGTTGTTTGTTATTGCATTTTGTTTTAGTGAATCCATAGAGGAGATAAAAAATAAAAAAAAAACTGCATACAGTAAATGTCTGAGACGACTGATGAAATTTGACTCAAGGAGAAAATAGCAACTCTGCACTTCAAAGTAAAAAGGTTTGTCGGTTGTTTTTTAACTCTCAGTGAATGAACGTCTTACAAGATCAGTGAACGGATTCATTAAAACAATAATATTCAACAGAAACAGACCAAAGTCAGGCTAAGAATGAAGAACTTGAACAAAAGACAGAATGTTCTGCTCTGATGTAGTAAGAAAACATACTGGGGTTGAGTAACTGAATATAAGAATAAAGAATGCTTTATAAGTTTACATTGAAATTGATTTTAAAAGTATATTTCTCAGAAAGTACAAAAAGTATGAAGTCAATTCTTTCATTTACTTTATAAAAGTTATCCCAAGTTGTAGAAGTGCTAACTGGGAGTGTTTGAGGGTCACTGCCACAGCGCCCGGTCCCTCTGTTCTGCTGCTGGCATCCTCAGGATTCCCTAATGCCTCACTGAGCTTCCACCTTGTTCCCTGCAGACTGCACACACCAAAGAAATCTGCTCACACAGGAGGTGACCAAACATCTGTAAGATTAAAGCTAATAGTTTTCATCTAAAACAAATGTATATGTGCAGAGATAGCTATTATAACAGTGCTGTTCACATATCATTGGTTTAAAAAGAAAGGAAAAGCCCTCGGTTACTATTAAGGGACTGGAAAAGCTGTTTTGTTAGGCGTGCTAAGATATTCCAATCATCAAAGGAGCAAAACTACACACAGCTTATCTAAAAATGGTTTTCTTATCAGCTTTTTCTGGTTGTCGCCTTTCTCTTTGAGAGCCAACTTTGTTCAGAAGAGTTCCTAAAGTGATTAAAAACATGCACGTCAAAAGAGGCTTTGCGTCGCTAAAGATTATCAAAGACCATCATCTTGCCCACCTACATGGGACACACACTAAAATGTAAAAGTTAGATTTGTCGATGCAAAATGTAAAAAAAAAAAAAAAATTCACTCTGATTTTGGCCTCTAAAACATGCAGAGACAAATACAAAGGAAGGGAAATAAACCGTATGAAGAGTGATAGAGAGTAAATCTTAAGTAAGAAAGGGAGTCTTGTTCTCAGCGAGCGTGTATTTTCACTGCACGCATGAGGAAATAAAAACAAAATCCTCATTAACGGTGTCGAAAGGGAAGAATTACAACTGTAAACAGATTCCATATGTCTCAGGAGGAGTCAGAGGCAGAGCCCTCTCTGTGCACATCTGTGTCTTTTGATTCCGTTTCATTCAAAGAAAAATGATCTTGGTAGCGATCAGTGTGAGATATCTCAATGATCGCAAGTTCAGTTACAATGTTTATAGATGAATAAAGAACAAGAAAAGGTGATGAAGCAGCATACTCACTCTTCTCCTCTCCCAGGTGCCAGCTCCTGTGTCCTTTCTCTACATGACACCCCCCCATCTCTGTCTTCTCAGTTCACTCAGTCTTTCACTCAGTACTTGTAACCTCAGCCGACTTCTATTAACTCTGACCTAAAACCAACAGCTGCATCTCCACGACAAAGAACATTTCAGAACTAAATGCGCACAGTTCAACTGGGATTCTCTTATGAAGAGCTTCAGTGTGTGCTAAACCAAGTGTGAGCATTTTTTCTTCTGAAAAGGAGAGGAGCGAGGGAGTTAGAGCATCTTGCCTCTCTCACTGTGGTACTCACAATGGCCCTCACTTACACCCCTCATCCCCTGCAAACTGGGTCATGGTTGGGGGTGGTGGTGATGATGATGATGAACAGGAGGTGGTGGGTTTTTAATACCCCCTTTGAGGGGTTAAGGGAGAATAGCTGGGGAATAACAGACAGCGGGAACATAGGAGCGCATGTTCCATTTCATTTGAAGGTAAATACAACTCAGACTCTGAGACTGGTCACCTAAGGCGAACACAGGACAAAGACTTCAGGATAGGTCAGCATGTAATTAGAAGTTTGTACTTTTAAAACACTACTTGAGCAATTTTTAGATGCCAGCTTTAAAATACGCCTCAGGGCACATTTTCTACTTAAAAGAAACTCAAAGAAAAGATCCGTGGTTGTAAAGCAAGGACACTTCTTAAAAATAAATCGGCAAAATATCAGAGCTGCAACTGCAGCTAGAAGCACTTAAAAGGAAGAAAGAAAGAAAGAAAGAAAGAAGACAGAAACTCTACCGGGCACTTTAGGAGTAAAGCCTTATAGATCTGCAAAATATGCACAAAAACATATAAATAAAAAGGGCTGCACTGTGAATGGTTCTCACAGGACATTCTGAAAATGGTTGGAAAATGAAGATACTTAAATCTTTAATGCAAAAACTCTTATATGGCTGCTTAACAGTTTTTACCCATACATGTTTAGGTTCCCTCTTTCCAAATCAATCAGAGCCACTCTGGTATGATAACGGGTCTGACTTGCTGAAATAAGCCTGACCTTGTGAAAACACTGCAGAAGGCAATGGATGTTCTGTTACTGTTGTTGTAGAGCAGTGATGCATTTCCAGATGTGCAGGGTTACTATGTAGTTTTACCTAGTTCACACATCTTCCTGCTCCTATTTGAGATCATGTTTTAGAGCCAGCTGGATTCCCCTACATAACTGGGGACTTTAACTTTAAGACTGAGCAAATTACCTCTTTTAGGGACGCTTTCTTTTTTATGGGCCTGTATCCAGAATCTTGTTCTTTCTGACTATAGAAATGGTTCAAAATGCTAATAGCAAACTTTACTGTTTGACTCAGTTGTTTCATAACCTCAGGGTCATATGGATCCATCCATCTGATGGTGCATCTTAGCATAACTCATGAACAAGTCTCGATTTAAGCAGCAACTTTCTCACAGCATAACAGCCTCAGACAAAAGACAGCAAAAATGTCTTTCTGGCCCTTAGAATGATATGATTTTCAAAAAAGCCAAGATAGTACAACTAAATGCTAATTCCAGACACTTATTCCCAGGACCACATTTTATAGGAGCTAAACCGGTGACTATCTGCACTGACATCGAAAAAGAGATTTGCTATTGTAAAATTCAGCACAGAAAAAGTAAACACAGAAATTTAAACACTATAAAGTCTGATGCTCAAAATGCAAACATGGAAAATTTAAATATGAGAAAATCAAAAATTTTTACAGAAACAGTGAAAATATAATGATGCTCACTTTTTATCCTACAGATTTTTTGTTGTTTCCAGAGTTTTTGTTTTTGCGTTGGGATGAGGCCAAAACTCCTTTAGGGAACTCCCATTTTTCCAGTACTCCGCTTCATCTACATGCAGTGAACTCATGGGAAACTCTGGTTCAAGCATGACAGCTCAACCATATGGTATTATTTTCATTATTAGCTGTATGAAAATGAAAAGCAATCTTGTGAGTTTAGTCTTAAATCCTGGGTCTCCGGATGGGACATTGTACATTGTGGTTGTGTTTCTTTCTGGTTGTGTTTTACTAACATTGCATTTCTTAATCATTTGAGACCATATACTTTAAATTATCTAAATGACATTGATTTGAATTTAAACTTTGAACAATATTAATAAAAATCCCCTTAAACCTACTTTTACCACTAACCTTGGTTTAAAAAGATCCCTCCCAGCTATTCAATTGATTTTGAAGGTTTTCTAGCTCATAAATATGTTTTGCTTCATCTAGTTAAGTTTTTTCTTTCTTCCCTTCTCCATGTTTCACTCATCATATTAAAAATGGTCCTAAACATATATTCTTAACAGGGTAGAAGAGATTTGCATCTATTGCAAATGCTATATAACTTAAACCTTTATATGTTGGAACTTTATATTGTAAAAACACTTTACAGTATGTTATTGTTTATCTTTTAACTCTTCACTGTTATGTTATTCTAATACATTTTCCAAAGGTCCATATTTGTGTGACCATTTTGTCTGTAATCGTTCTGCTGATGTAAACACCAGAATTTCCCCATTGTGGGACAATAAATGGATTTTCTATTCTATTCTATTCTATTCTATTCTATTCTATTCTATTAAACACTGGTAAAGGCTGGGTTCCATATTTTTTATAAAGGCTAGTCGGGATGTCAGTAGCTGTGGTTGTAACATATATTTTTAAAGGGCTTGTTTTTTCAAACCTTTTCTATAACTGAAAGCAGAGTTTATATTTTGCAAAAAAGCAATCGAGTTAATTCCTTAGGCAAGTAGTAGACATTACACAAAGTAATTTTTACAATAAGAATTATTAACAGGTTAAAATATCATTGAATTGCAGGAAGTAATTAAAAAAGGCTTAATGAAGGTTTTTAACCAGAAAATACTCAAAAATTGTTTAGTTAAAAGGCAGGGGGGGTTATAATACTGCTAAGATATCATAGAGTCATGAAGGCTCACAACAAAAAGACATTTTAAAACTATACATTTGAATAGATGGTCTGGATCATTTGTAGAGCACAAGATTGTTTAAAAACTAAAATTCAAAATCAAATATTAGTACGTGATAGGATCTTGATATATGTTTCCTAACAAAAGATATTTAATTAAGGAAATTATTTGAAAAACAAAGAAATAACGCTGTTAATTTAAGGCTAAGAAGACAGTGCTGGATTAAATCAGTCTGCATTTTCTATCCCTATTCATTTTATAAATAAAATCTTTAGTTTATTTTTGTAATATTGCTTTGTTTTTGTTTTTTTCCTTTGAGGTTACCAAAACAATTATTTAATTCATACTGATTATGTATTTAAAATAATAAAATATATAGAAAATGACAAAATGAGGTTTTAACATCATTAATGACCAGAAAAAAGTCTTAATTTCAGACTCAAATGAAAACAAGCTTTAACAGAATCTACCTGCATTAGAAGGAACTTTCAGTCCATGATTCCTTCCTTCATGCACTCCTCACTTCTTCAAGACCTCTCCTTGTATTGCCCAGTGAATATAGGCATTATCATACAAGGATATCGGTTAAATACACTCACCAGATTCAAACTAGTAAAGCTCCTTATCTCAGCCTCCATACTTATCTTTTTCCTGTGAATGAGGCAATGCTGAGAAATGTGCCTATATAAACCCTTTTTAATTTCACAGCATGTCACACAAGCTGCACAGCTTCTTTTATACATGCATTTTAGTTGCAGCTATCAAACTCTTTGACATAAATATGAAGCTGAAAGGTGATCAAGTGTGTTTTCCAATGAGAAGAAAAGTGACGTCCTAAGGTTTTACCCGATGCCGCGCTTTTCACAAAGATTACTTTAATGAGATCTATTTTCAGTGTCGGCAGCTAAGATATTAATTTGCACCTAAATCTTTCACATCTAAACTTCCTTTAGCGTTTCGGAATAGTTGAATGAATATATGCATATTTGCAAATCTTTTATTCCATAAAGTTTCCAATCAGTTAGGTGACCTTTGTGATGGTTCTGCAGGATTAGCTGAAGTGCTGAGAATGTCTGACATCCCACTTCATGGTATTTCCAATACTCAAATTTACTTGCAAGTGATAAACTATAAATCACAACCGTAGAGGACGTCTTTGCAGACTCAGGGAGCAAAGTGAGGGAGGTGATTTATTTCTTCAATCTTTTGCTGGCATAATGTGAGAGAAACTTCGGCTACTGTCACTTCTTTTTAACTAGATGTATTTAGGGTCATAGTGTAGCACTTGAAAACAAATCAAAAGGCTCTTAGTTCAAATTCATGCAACTCGTTTGAAAGGCGCTCCAAACAGTGAGCGATTGTACAACATCAGCACTTTGTGTCCTTGGATTAGAAACCTGATTTCTTTCTTTGGCTTGTGAAAGCAACCTCTGAATTATCTGGAGCAGTAACTCTTCATGGTGCTTGACTGATTCCCTCTGACGGCCTTTTTTTGAAGGTAGAGACTTCGATTTATTGGGTTAGTGGGTAATTCCATATATTGTATGAGCCCTATATTTTATCAAAATATCGACTTATAATAATAATCATGGGGTTTGAAACTGATCTAGAGTTTAAATTGAGTAAATGAAAAAAATGACCAATTTATCACATGCAAACATATACAACTAAGGACATAAATACATTATTACAGTTTATATAATTTGCTGATTTCTTTCTAAAAGGGGGGGATGAAGAAGGGATACTTATTTAATCCTACCTCATCTACTTCCTATAGTCCTTAACACCAACATTCTCTCTGATTCCTACTTATTTTTTTATAATTGAATTTTTTTGTGAGTACGAAATACTCAGAAGTCTATAAAGTAACAAAATTAATTAATGTCTGTTCATAAGAAAATGCATACACACATTTACAGGTGCCTTCACACATATTCAGTCAAGAATGAATGAATGAATAATGGAACAATGTGTCCATGATAGCCAGTCTTATGAATTATCCTGATGGCCTTTTTTCTGCAGCCTGTATAGCTGTTTGAATGATGTCCTATAAATGTTACCTCAGACTTCTACTTCAGCAGCTCAGGTGTGATGATCAGTGAACAGTAGAGAATGTGTAATGCTTTATAAGTAAGAAAAGGTTTTTGCTTTACTAAGAATTGCATTACTTTCAGATAGTTAAGTCTGAAAATATTTGATGTGAGATCTGACAAACAAAATCAGAATCAGAGAACCAAAAACCATGGATGATTTATTTTCATTAACCTGGATTCATCTGCTGAAATCAGAAAATATTCCTGGAATTCTTACTATGAGCTCTCTATTGTATTTGTGTAATTATCAAAGAATACATGTAAACTTAAAATTATGTCAACAACAAAATGAAACCTTAAACGGAAAATGTAACAATTTTTTATCTTATCACTATCTTCATGGGATGAAATGAGGATAAACCACCTTATTTTTCACATAACTATCTTCCACAAACATATTCCTGGTTAAATCTGAGCCATATTTTTCCTGCTCATCATGCATAAACTAGGTAGAGGCGACACAATTATATAAATGCATGGTGCACAGAAATACTCTATGAAGGATTTTCCAGTAAAAAATGTTTTAGCAAACTTCTCAAGAAAAGCACAATAGTTTTTATGCTTGTTTTTGAGTTGCTGCATTTTAAATCCTCAGTCCATTTAATAAGCCTCCAGAAAATATGTTTACTGTTTATGAGCAAGCTTAAACTGACAGCACATAGATGGATGGAGAAGATTGGTGCAGCTAAACTCTCCTAATCCTAATAGTCTGGCTGGGAAACTAAAACTAATTCAGTTAATTTCACACACCATTGTCCGTGAAAACACCAAAGTGCTTAAAAAGAAGACCGTAGTGACAAATTTGTCGGTTGGCTTCTTGTTGTTATTTGCCCAAAATGCTTCTGCTGAGGCCATTAAAGAAATTGCTGCATTACAGAGTTTTAGACTGACAAGTGGCTATTGATTTGCACTAAGCGTGAGAAAGCTGAGCCCTAATTTAATGGGACAAAGTGCATCTTTTAAGAAGATGACAGGGTGATGTTTTGGACTTGTCAGCACATGCCATCTGAATTTATATGGTAACATGTGACTTACAGGACTAACAGTAGTTAGTCTATAGCTAGATTCTTTGCTCATAAATACATTAACCCCAGCTTAATATTAAGCTTTTATTATAATAAGGCTCTGAAATGTCTGTTTCTCCATGAGGTAGCAGCATAAGACATATTTATCTGTGGTTTAGAGAGCAAATTTGAAAAACTACAGATGAATGTTTTAAGTATTTTGTAAAGATTATAAGCTCTACAACAAACAGCATCTCACGCGTAAATAAAATTGTTCTTCTATGATCTAATGATCACATTCTACAACTCATTAAATCATTAAAGGTATAAAGCCCTTATAAATTAATGGATTAATAACTATTGAGGGTTTGTAAGAATCATTTAGCTATAAATCTCTATAGTCAATTTTTTTTTCATTCTAATAATATTTCATTATAGAGCAAAATATGACTAAAATCTCTTCTGAGAGGGACTTAGTATGAAAAACTAAATTATTTTACTCAGTATGTAACATAATTAAATGTAAATATTTAGAAATTATCACATGTAAATAATTAGAAATAGGTTAGAATATAGCTGAATTGAAATCATAAGCTGTTTAATAATTTTTAGGAAAAGAAATTAGATATCCCTTTTCAATCCACTTTTTTCTTGTGAGGGTATTAGTAATACTTTCTCTTATGTATGGACATTCTTGTGGATATAGCTTTAGCAAGTTAGCAGTAGGTTATGGTTTTTTACCCTATTTCCTTGTCTCTTACACAACAGGTAAAAAGTTACACAAGAAGCAACATTTACCGACTGTGTGCAGGTGATGAATAAAGGCTATAGTGGGGATAGCTGTTAGCGCTCTTCTGTGAATGACATTATTCAAAGAGGAGGACAAAAATTACACTGTGGAGAACCGCTATCGTGGGCTTTTCTGGCATAAGGAAAGAGCCAACACGAACAAATAAAAATAAAAATAAACAAAACAGGCCACTTTCACACTTCAGATTGTTTTAACTGACGCTCAACAACAACCTACAGGTTTAACATCCATCCATCCATCCATCCTTCTTCTTCTGCTTAAGCGGGTTCGGGTCATGGGGGTAGCAGCTTCAGTAGGGAGGCTCAGACATCCCTCTCCCCAGCCACTTGGACCAGCTCCTCCGGGGGAACCCCAAGGCGCTACCAGGCCAGTCGAGCAACATAGTCCCTCCAGCGTATCCTGGGTCTCCCCCTGGGCCTCCTCCCGGTGGGACATGCCCAGACCACCTCACCAGGGAGACGTCCAGGAGGCATCCTAATCAGATGGCCGAGCCACCTCAACTAGCTCCTCTCGATGTGGAGGAGCCAGTTGAGGTGGATCCTCCACAACAAATTTCCGGGCGATGACTCCTTTAAAATGGAGGTGATAAGCTCCTGGCTCTGCTTAGTTGTTAGGTAAGCTTAAGGCCTATTTCAAAAGGATAGTGTAAATTGGGCTCCCTAGTCTATTATCTTCCTCCCTACAGTGCTTCATAGTTTCACATCAGGCCATTTGGCTGTAAAATCAAGCACATGGACACCAAGGCCATTCAGGAGAATACAGTTACATTGGCAACATGGGCAGGTGTAAAGTTCTACTCGAAATAAAATCAACATTTAATGGTTTCTAAAGCTTCTTCTGCATAGTCTGAGACAGTATTTGATAAAACTCAGTGGACCTCAGTGGTAACTTGTGACCTGCTGCATCATTCTGTAACATGTTTGGATCAGCACATGATAAATACCTTGGCTATCAAGGGTTTGTTTAGAAACTTGTGTGACCTTTACAGTCTCATTCTTGTACTTCAGAGTCCTGCTGCTGCTCTGAACAAAATTTACAAGCTTAATGAAGCCTACCCATGTTTAAACTGAAGGAACCTTTTGGATGAGAGAAGAAACATATTTAAGAAACAGGAGAAGTCCAGTTACTCCCAGCGTAAGCATTTAGAAACCCGCAATGACTTTACCTCACTTTGAACTGTTACACAATATTCACTGTTATAAAGAGGTTTATAGAACTTTCAGAATGAAATATAAAATCTTTGTTCAAGACTTTTCAACAGAAAAGCTCCATCATCTAAAGGTCTGAAACACGAGAGCATAGGAAAACCCAAAATTTATAGGTGGTCCTTCTTATCTACAGTAAACATCTTTACCACTGAACCATGTTTCCCAAAAAGTAACAAATACCAACCACTAAGTCAACATCTGGTTTTCTCTTTTAAACTAGGTCCTCTTTATTGTTAGTATTTTAAAATTATTTGCAAAGAGAAAAATTTCCAACAAGAGCAGCAGTGAGACATGTTTTACCCCCTGCTAACAAAACGTTCATCAACAGCAATATTTTGATGTTCAAAGTCCAAAGGCTCTACATGCCTCTTCTAGAAAAGTAAATAATATGTCTTTATGTTCTGGATCACGTTGTTTTAAAACTAGATGTAAGGTAATGGTGCATTCTTTTAATCATTAAACTATTTGGTTACAGAAAGCATTGAACAGCAACTCTCAACACCAATGTTACATTTGAGTTAAAAGAAAAATAAAATTAACTTTATTGATCTCATATTGGAGAAATTAACCTTTGCATTTAACGCTTTTCCTTTGGGGAGCAGTGGGCTGCCATCGTGTGGCGCCCACTGTAAGCATTTAGGCTGTGGGAATCGAACCGGGCACTTGCAAACCTCTCAGAGCACAAGCGCATTGCTCTAACCACTAGGCCACCACTCCCCTCAACATTCCCCTCAACCGCCAATAAAAATGATTTTTCTTGCCTGATTTATGTCTACCCTCTATTTTAGGTGTTTCTCTCCACGGTCAGGTTCTTCTCTGAAGGTTATATATTTTATAGCAGTTTTATGATTAATTGCATTAATATATCTTAAGTTAAAAAAAGTCAGAAATCGATCTCTTTGAGTCCAAATCCAGAGTAGGATTTTAGTCTTTAAAAGAATTTTAAAACTTCCCAATTACTTAACTGTTCTTTGTCAAAGTGAAGCCCAGACTATTCTAGAGCAGCGACAGCTGAAATGGCAGGTTGCTGTAACCAAAAAATCACATTGTTCCATTTTTGAATAACCCAAATATCAATCATCAGATCCAGACCTAAAAACTACAATTATTTTAAAAGAACACTTACCAGCCACTTTAGTAAGTACACCTGTTTACACTGCCTGCCAATTCACTTGCCAAACAATGATGTGGCAGCAGCTCAGTGCGTTAAGGAAACTAGGTTGAAACCAAGCATCAGGATGGAAAAGAAAGAGGTCTTAATTATTTTGATCTTACCAGAGTTTTTAGTGCCATATGGCAATTTCTTATTATTTAAGAAAAAACAGAACTACTGAATTTTCTATCTCTACAATTTCCAAAGAATGATAAAAAAAATGGAGTGTATCCATGCTGTGGTGGTGCAGAAATATAAATCCCTCATTGATTTCAGAGCACAATGAGCAGGCTAATTTTGATCTATTTCCCTACTTAACTGGAAAGTTAAACTGCTCAAAAACTTAAAACCTGAATATGCAAAGTACTATCTAAAAATGCAGAAGATAGCTTACATTGAAGCAGATGAGCTACGAAAACAGAAGGCCACATTGGATGCCAATTATATCAGCTAAGAAAATGAGGCCATATAGGTCATCAAAATTGGAAACATTACAGAAACTGAGAAGAGTCTCATTTACAGCAGACAATAAGTTGTGGAGTCAAACTCTGATATTAACACAGATGAACCATGGACCCATCCTGCCTTGTGTTAACGATCAATCTGCTGGTGGTATAATGGTCTGGGAACATTGCAGTAGGGGGATTTTCCTGGCACTTTAGCCCCATTAGTGCTAGTTGAGCATTATTCAGCCTTACTGACCCTTCCCATGTCTTTTTATGACCACAGAGTACCCATCACCTAATGGCTACTTTTAGCAAGATAATGCGCCATGTCACAAAACTCAAATCATATCAAATCGGTTTCTCGTGACATGAGAATGAAGCACTAAACTCGAATGGTATCAACAGTAACCAGAACTCAATTCAATAGAGCATTTTGGGGTGTGGTTAAAATGGATGT
Organism: Cyprinodon variegatus; assembly: GCF_000732505.1. Taxonomy (NCBI): domain Eukaryota; kingdom Metazoa; phylum Chordata; class Actinopteri; order Cyprinodontiformes; family Cyprinodontidae; genus Cyprinodon; species Cyprinodon variegatus. Next base: position 649,567 of record NW_015150562.1, read on the forward strand.
TATAAGTATGGATGGCAGCCAACAAATCTGCAGCAACCATTCAATGCTATCATGTCAACAAAATCTCTAAAGTGTGTGCCTGGCATTGTGTCAAATCTATGCCACAAATATTGCAGGCAGCTCTGGATGCAAAACAGGTTTCAAGTTGGTGCTACCACTGTGGAGCAAATAAAATAGCTGGTGGCTGTTTGCTTAAAGTCACTTAAAGTCATTGTTTTTCCTGCAACCACACGTCACACTTCTGCTATTGAGCTCTCAATTCTATAAATAAAAGCATTTGCTCATTTCAAATAAGCAGACCAAGTTTTGTCGCATGATTACCTATTGATAAAGACGGAAATTGAGAATGTTTTCTCCAATCTGTTTTTATTAAGAAATTTAAATACAGTTGTCTATTAGGTTTAATTATAGCCTTCATTATGCTGATACGTGAAGTAATTTGATCATTAAACGTTTGTCGTTAGTCAGTTTATATATTAGCTTGGTTACTTTAATAGTATGAAACAACATGCATGTTTTATGAGAGTTCAGTGGCTGATTAAACTATTCCCATGGCGTGCATGTGGAAATGATTAAATCCTTTATTTCAGAAATAACTAGAACTAGGCAGTCCTTGATGATGTTTGTGTGCAGTATGGAGCCATTTAATAAACAGCGGGTGAGCGGAGACCACATTCACATCTTAATTATCATACTCAAACATGTGGCTGCAGCATGCAGGGGCTCATGAGTGAGCAAACATTTCGGCTGTTAAATATTTGTAGTTTAGAGGAAAGTTGCTGTCATTACTCAGGCAATCTGTTCGGGTCATATCGTAGATAAAGCTTGTAGATTGCTGGATGAGTTTTCTTTTATGCGTCTTCATCAGGCATGGGGCACTTCATGCCATATTTTCTAATAAAAAAAGGTCTCATTTGAGTTTTAGATTAGATTCTCATCTGTAATTAGTATGAAGGAGACAAGAAATGTGAGGTGAACGGACACTCGTGCAATTCCCTGCGCAGAACATGTGCCTAAGCTCCTACACGAAAATACACACATCCATGCACATGGAAGCAATCTCCTTAGGCTGTCTCTCACCTGCAAGCTCAGACTCATTAGATTAGGATGGAGGGGGGATAGGGGAGTAAGGGAGCTGAAGGATGAAGGAGTAAAACAAAAGGAACTTTCTGCATGAACGAAGACAGTATGTCTGATCTATTAAATTAGCAGGAAATACAATTCATGTCCTGTTAATCAAGTTGAGCATAACTGCTAGCGAACATATCATTATAGCCGTTCGGTAAATATTCGTGCATTTGCATATTTATGCATGAGTCAGACTGAGTGACTCAGAATTAGATGTTTCATGTTGTTTCCTCAGGCATAGATAGATTGTGTATGTGTGTGTTGGCAGAGCACCTTTGCTGTTGGTGACAGGTTTAGAAGGCTGAGGGAATGTATGTGTCTGCGCCCGAACCTCTGAATTCTGCTCAGACTACTGTACGTGTGTTTTTCTTTTGCACTTACTCCCATTCTCCAGGGATGTGGCCAGTCTTCCATTACAGCGTGTGTTCCCTTCTTTGACAGATCTGTTCCTGAGGCGACTGCTGCTGCTAAATATCACACACCTGGATGAGCAACGCCCGCCGCCTGTCTCTCATCCTATGTCTTCCGAGACCACATTACCTCACTAATAATATCCAACAAATCATACAACACTTTCACCTTGATGAGTCTTCATCATAGTGGCGGATTGGGTTTTCTATTATCTGCAGCATAGATTGAATGTTTTAGGAGAAAAGTCATGCAAAAGGAAGTAAGATGAACAATTGAACCATATCTTTAAATCAGACTTTAAAAAATAAAATCATTTTTTTTCTTTTTATTGATACAATCAAAAATAAGAAAAACATTGTTTGTTGTTTACTATTTTATTATTCTGTGTGGCTCTTTATGCAAATCAGAAATTAATGGTGAGACCCAATATTATGATCCTTTTTTTTTTGCCCCTTGACATTTTTTTACTGCCATCAAAATTAAATGCTTTAGATCACATCTCATTACTAAGTAAAGGCAAAATTATATAAAACTGTTTTCAAAAAGATCCGTTTATCTGTTAGGAAGAAAAAAAATCAAATTAAAACCCCAAAAAAGTGATTAACCCGCATTAATAATCATAATTTAACTGTGATTAATCATTTTTTTAAGGAATTTGATTTTACCAGTAACTATCAATCCTAATTACTAACTAAATGACTAAATAATTATAAACATGTTCAAATCTTACTACCTCTGTGTCCATTTTAAGAGTAATTTTCAGCAGGGACAAATCATGTCAGCATTCTGGAGGATCATACATTTGATATGATAATCCATTGTAGTGATTAATGTTAAAAAATAATCTGATTTCACGTTAAAAAAAAAAAAAAAATCAATAATATAATGACAGCAGTCTTCACAAGGCTGCAACCGTGACAGCTGCTTTAATTTATCTGTTATAAACTTTGGTGAGATGATAAATGAGGCTAAAATGAAATGCATACATTTATTTTCCTCGGCTGTGTGTCAGTAAAGGAGTTTGGTAGCCCACTTATGCAGCTGGATTTGCATTAAGTGCATTGATGCGAAAGATTTAAATGGCATTGGTCTAGCTACTAAAGCAAAGCAAAAACGTCAGACAAACAGGGAGAAGTAGCACGCTCCTTCTGTGTCTTTCTGCGTATGTCCATGCACATGTTTAGGTCAGAGTGTGTGAGTGTGTGTAGAAGATAACACAAGAACAGGCAGTGATGCTCCCTGCTTCTATTTAGTGTGTCCAGCAGCTGCAACTTGCAGCCTCCGTCCATACTGGAGGGGCCATTCTGCTGTCTAAAAGACTGATTGATACAAAAAGCAGAGCAGTGATGGGAGATGTCTTACAGGATAGCTTCGATACATTTTTTCAAACCCTCTTGTTATTCTGCAGCACTTCAGCATTTGTAAGAGCGGAAAACAAAAGCTATGCTTTTGGGTCAAAAATTGGAGCTAGGTTCTTAAATAACAACCCTTAAGGCCTGCTTGAAATAAAGAGATCACAAGGGTAATGCATTCATGAAAGTGAGTCGGAGTTTCACTGCCCCTTACCAGAGGACGGGAGAAAAGGCATCGTTCTGTCTTTCAATGATGACCTACAACCCTTTTCCTTCAATGGATCAATACAGAATTATGGAATAAATTGAGATAAACCACAAAGTAAAAAATATATATATATCAAGCATCCTGTAGGTTTGCTGATAATGCCTTTTTGCTTAATAATGCCTTTAAGTATGCTGATAATGCCCACATTAGCTCCTGAGAAAAATCCTGCAAGTACAGCTGTAAGGAATCATTTAGAAAGCAAACAGTATGGATAAAAAATGCAAATAGAGTTCAACATGGCACGCACAGTCTAATTTGGCGAAATGAGAAAGTGCATGAATGAGGCTCCCTGTTTCTGCCTGTGGCACCAAGTACAGACAAACCACTCGTACAACTTCCCTTTCATAGACTGGGAGCATCAGGGCAGAGACATAGAGCAAGAACACATCATTACAGTGGTGCAATATCTAGTAGGAGACCCAGTCCTTTCCCATCCCCCATCTTTTTTATTTTCCTTTACGGTCGCTCAAACCCCCAAACACTCCCACCCTTCCTAATCTTCTTTCCTCCCATCCCACTCTCCAAAACCTCTACTTTTTTCAATTATTCAAAAAACAAGTATGAAAATTCCCTATTGTTCTGTTTACATAGCTAAGCTTAACTATGTAGTCTCTTAATCGAACATCAAGGGAATATGCCAAATTCTAGCATGAATTATCCCCTAAGGGTTGTCTACAAAATCTCACTGTGATTAAACAATGTGAAACAAACGGCGTGACACGCCCTAAGGCAACACACCTCTAAAGTAATAAAGGCAGACAGACTCAGAGTGTAGTTAAAGGCTTATTTGGCTTAGATCAGCTGTTCAAACTAAAGGAACAGATTTCCTCTTTTTATCAATTAAAATCTCAATTTACAAGTGTCTCTGCTGTTCTACATTACTTCCTGAAGCCAATTTCCTCTCAGACAGTAAAAGAAAAAGAAATCCATCCATCTTTTTTCCCCATCAGGCTTACGGGGGGCTGGTACCTTTGTACAGCAGTCTATGGGCAAAAAGTAAGGTACATCTCGCCAATTAACCGATACATTATTTTTAGACTGAGGAAGGAAGCCAGAACACCTGAGGAGAATCCCTGAATCATTGGGAGAACATGCAAACTTCATTAAAAGATAAATAAAGAAAAAATTATGTATACTCATTGTTTAATTATCCTGAATGGTGCTGGTTCTTAAAAGAATTATACCTTATAGGCAAATTGCACCTTGCTCAAATTGATTTTAGAAAGTTTAGTCTAAATCTTTAGAAACACATATAGAGATTTAAGTCTACTGAAAAAAAAAACTTTATTTTTTAAAACAAGCTGAAGTAATAATCTTTGCAGTCAGCGGAGACATTTTTCATTGTTTTGTTTTACTTGAGAAACTTCAGTGCAATGCTTTAAACAGGATTTTGTTATGCCTTCAGTGTGTTACAGTGCTGATGTGAAGCAATCTTCTGCAGGGCAAAATTAATTGACTTCTACATAAGGGTCAGTTGCAACACATGCTCCCAGAAACGCATGATTTTTTCACATATCGATGAGACTGATTTGTTTTGCTCAAGGGAACTTTCCTGACAGCTGACGCAAAGATGAACTGATTAGAGTTGGGATTTATGACTAACTAGAGATGAGAAGCCTTCAGCTGGATTGACCTCGGATAAGACGCACGGGAAATCCATAGTTAAAATCTATATAGGTAAAAGTGGGAGAGGAGAGTAAACATGAGAGAATATTGTACAGAAGCCTGGATGCATCATAAAAGCTGTTGTCTAAACTGACATGCCAACTGAATTTAGTCTCTCAGCATTGTTAGGACTTACCCCACTCCTGGAAAACAGACTTTGTACGGTTTTAATCAAACATAAATCACAAACAGGTCCCTGAGGATGTAATAGAATGCAACAACACTAATGACTTATTGAATAACAGCTGTCCCATTAAAGCCGCCTCCTTCTTGACACCTGATATTTTCTATTAAACCGCAGCTAGCGTGAAATTGGCACTTAGAGCATCACGATTCATGAAGTCATGATGCTTTATCTCTAAAGGGCGTGACTATGAGTCAATCACTTAAAAACAAGCGTGACTTACTGCAGAAATTAATTAGCATTACATAATGAAATTTGGCTTTCGCCCTGTGGCATGCAGCAGTTTAAAACCAGACATTTTGGAGGATTGAGCGCCAACTCCAGTGTCGTCTCTTCTTCCTTTCGCACACATGCTGCTACGAAAGGGACCATGTACTATACAGGCCAAGGCCATTGTCAGCCACAGTTTAGGTCATTTGCTGCAGATATGTTGTGACATCTTTAAACTATAAAAAAAAATTCCATTTGTTGAAGAGGATAAGTGGCAGAAGAAGGAGCTGTTAAGAGAACTAAGGACAGTAAAAAGAGGCCTTCAAGAAGAATGAGTGGAATGAAAAGCACTGAAGGAGGTTTGTAAAGAGGAATGAGAAAAGTAAGAAATATATTTTTTTTAAAAGTGATGTAGTGGATGCAATTTACCCTGCTCTTCTACTACCTCCTTTACTTTTGGGGCAGCATTATTGTGCCTAACATCAGCCTTAGCAGTACAACACATATAAGGGTTCCAACTTTTTTCAGGGTCATCTTTATGCTCAAACTTCTTAATGTGGATACTTGTATGACTCTATTAAGGGGTACAGTAGGGGTGAAAAATCGGAAAAGGAGTCATAAGTGAGATCTAGAGAGATAAATGGGATTATAAAGTGGGGTGAGTCGGAGAAGAAGAACTGTTGAAAAGGGATAAGGAGAATGAAGTATTTGAAAAGAGGGATGACTTGGTAGAAAATATACATGGTTGAGAAGTGGATGTTATATTAAGCTGCTTGGGTGAGCCTGCTATAAAGATGAAAATTTGGGCGTAGAGCTTGGAATCCTAAAGTTATGAGTTTGAGCCCCACTCCCACAGACTGCCACTCTGGGTCTCTGAGTAAGACCCTTAACCCCACACTGCTCCCCGGATGCCACACGATGGCAGCCCACTGCTACCCATGGGGACGGGTTAGATGAAGAGGTAAATTTGTGAGATCAATAAAGTTCCATTATTTTATTATACAGTATAAGACTTCATGTCTCCTATATTGTTAGCATATTACCTACATTAGTTGTGTACCCAAATGACTTAAACATTTGGTGTACTTTTCTGACCGCTATAATTTATGGTTCGACCCTGAACAATGGTCTCCTTTTTAAGTTTACTTTTATATGTGAAAAAAACACTTTTATGTTTCATGGCTTGAGGAAATAATTCACTGGTTCACACTGGAAAACTAACTTATTTAAGGATACACTGAAGCATCCTTCCATTTGAGTAAATCTCATGCTCAAAAACACACAAACACAACGGCAGACTGAGGCCCTGAACCCCTTCATTTTAAAAAAAAATGTACGGGATGTCGTTCATATTTATGGGAGTCATGACACTAACAACACAGGACAAGGATCTCCCAAGCAATTATACTTTAATATCTTGGTAATAAATCTGTGTCAGGCCACACCATCCATTAGCGATGCTTCACGTTCATCTGACAGCATCTTAGACTTCGCTGTCGCTGTTTTTGCCTTAAAGGAGCAAAGCAGGCCGAGTGAATATTATGACTGAAAGAGAGGCCAAGGTTTGTCATAAGCAATAGTCTAAGATGAGGCAGATGTTAGTTTGACAAAGAGCCTCTTGGATTCAGTTTGCTATAAATATCAAGGTTATAGAAGAGTAAGCAGATACAGCTAATAGGCATAAATTTTATTTTAGCTCTCATCAATGATTAACAGTCAGGTTGTCATGAGTACTTTTGGAACATGTGGATTAAATGGGTAAAAAATAAAAATTATTAAAAAAAATTACTCCACGATTAACCATTTTTAGATTTGAAAAATATGTTCAGTTTCTGTGAAATCAGTGAGATAAGGTAGTTTAAGAGTTAACCATACTAAATAGAATTGCACATTTCAATAAATCTCTCATGATTTAGATACCTTTGACTTTTGTTTTGGGTTTTTTTGTCATTTTTTTACTCATTTTTTACTGTTACTTACTTTAACTTTAACTCACCTTGTAGCTTCTGCCTGCCTGTCTGCATCTGGGTCCAACTCCAGAACAAACCCTTGACAAAATCGGGAAGAAAATTGAAGAAGTAGACTCAGCTTTTAGGTCACTTTAATTAACAGATTAATCTCTCTTTATAATGGATGAATTGAAGAGGGGGTTTTTTTGCCATTTAGGATAGAGATGTTAATTATTTTGTATTCAGGTTAATTTAAATGTATATAGCTTTTCTGAACCAATAAAAATATTTCATATCAATTTGGACAGATTTTTGCATCATTATCGCTGTAAACGACCACCTGATGATGCATTTTTAGTTTTCTGTCAAAGGCCATGAAAATTCTACTTTTACTTCATAGGCTACAATACAAGATGCCTTTCTTAAAGGAATAATACAATACAACCATAGCGCCCTCACCCTCCTCCTGTTCAGAGAGTTTTAAGCAGATCCCCTAATTAATAGGGATGAGAGCATAGTGCAGCTAAATTCAAGATGACCAGTGAAGACAATTCAGCCAAAGTAAGTTCTTGTGCAAATACTTTTGAAAGATGCTTTTAGGTGTTGTTTAAACGATTTCTGGTTCTCTTCTCTAGCTGACTTGCATGTTTGCAGGCGGCTGCTTTTTTCTCAACATAAAATAACAAATGAGGCACTCTGTTTTGGCAACCCTGGGAAACTCACATGATGGATCAGGGACCAGGAAGTAAACATAGGCTACACACATTTCCAAAGTAGTTCTGGATCGTACATCTAGGTTCAAAAGGAGAATTCCAGACAAACACATAAAAAGCTGTCCACTGGGCTGACATGAAGTCAAGCCTCCATTCCTTTCCTAGAAATACATTTAAGGTCAAGTACAACTATTTAAATTAGGACCTTCCCTTTTGGAATTAATGCTGTCTTTTTTGTTTCCCTTAACAAAGACACATCAAAGCAGTGGAACTAAGATTTAAGTGCAGGTATTTCCTCCACCATTAGTTTGCTGTTACACCCGCTGCCAAATTCCAATGAGTCTGACCCGATGCAGAGCGAGCCAATCGTCCTACCTTCTGCATGGTTTAGGATGGCTCTTAATGTGGCAGAGCCTCAGCTTGAACGCGTAAATCAAAGGTTGGTCTGTAACTGTAGTATTTAGGGACCAGTGTAGGAATGGGCTCCAGTCTCTTTTGCTATGAGACTCTACTGAGGATCACAATAGTAGAGACACTGCCATTGAAGAACAGACTGATCAAAGACTAAGTGGTTGCAAATTTCAGAATCAAATTGCTGCAAAACAGAAAATTCTGCAATATTTCTCTTTGAGTTACAGGTAAATTTCAGAGTCGGAAACTGGGAAGAGGGGCACCTGAGAACAAGGACCCCCGCTTCAGGCCTGACATGCTAAGCTGCTGAATACTGGAGACAACTCATCCTTTTCCAAAACAGAGCTCTGGTAAAGTTAGGGAACAAGTTTCCAGCTAAATAATTTGAGTTTTTTTGGTTTTGATCATTTCATGTGTTTACTGTTGTGTAAAACTAGCTCACAAGATGGACTGAGTGTTACACTATACTGACATGTTTGAGCTGTTGTTTATAAAGCTAAAACAAGCTGTATTTCACTAAGGGTTTATACACCAATACAACGTTAACATTTATGTGTTTCCTCACATGCTCATTCCATTTGATCTCAGAAGGTTATGAAACAGGTAACTAATGATTATTGGTTTCTCATTAAATAAATAATCTAACAAAATATTACTTATCCAAATAACAAAAAAAATCACAGTTGACAGTTTTTCTGTCAAGTGAAAGATGTGAAAAAACAGAAAACGCTGAAATGGAAACACAAAGAGAAAGAGCAAGCGAACGAATGCAAATCTGCCAACTACATTAAGAATTGATTCAGAGTTCCAGCCAAATCCGGCAGATGGTGATTGAATGTAAACGGAAGCGAGCCATCAAATTTCCAGCAAAACTGTTTAAGGATGCAGGGAGGGAGGAGGTTGGGTGATGGAAAGAATGCCCATGAAAAGGGCCGTAAAGCTGCAATATGTTCTACCCTGCGGTCACGCTTGTTCCTGTGCAACTTTAATCATCCAATCAGACTTGCCAAGTGAACTGACAGGTCTGATTGCATGGAAATATTTTCAGCTCGTACTTATGATGGATTTAAATCCCAAGATGAAAGAAACCAAAATGCTTTAGTCATCGGAGCAGTCTGGATGCTGCCCAACCACAACATGCAAATAAGCAAAATGAGAAGAAACAAAATAGCGAAGGAGATTTTTTAAGCAACAAAAGAGACTTTGATGGCATTTTTAGGCACAAAACCCCTCATAAAAAAATTAGATGGGATAAGTTTGGGTCCAAAAATACATTAATGCCTCCAGGGCAAATCTGTTGTGCTGCCTTTGAGGCGAGACATCCAGTGAGCCACAGCAACCTTTTTAGTTCTTCTACATCACATTGGGGACCACACAGCAGCATGTTTACATCTGCCTGCAACATGTAGACAGAGTAAAGCCTCATTTTAAACCAAACCTGAAGCATTTGACTTTTATCCAGTCAAGCTAACTGTGTAATAATCCTTAAGGTCCATCAGTTGTGACACAACCAGTCATCTTACTGCATTCACCCATGCCTACCTAAATACACGGTGGTATTAATTCAATATATAGTGCTAGGATTTTTTCTTCCTAACCTAGTAATGACAAATGCATAAATGGATCCGCTGCTGCATCAAACGACTGAACTTTGTCACAAACTTTTCTTTTACATTAAGACCACTGCTTTACCAGAAAACAGAAGACGAGCTTTGGGAGGAAAATTAAGTATCAGAATGGACGAAAAGTAAAACTTTCATCTAGCTGCTACATGCTGAACAAAGTTGGATAAAAACACCATCTTTATGAAAAGATTTCAGCACAATGAAGGAATAAAAGACATTAATTAAAAAGACGAATATTAGAACATTAAAGGTATAGTGAGGATTTTAGAATTTTTTTTAAAAGAACCACCCTCTAAAAAAAAAAAATGCACATGCACAACCCTGTAAAAGCTCCTGAGAGGGAACGCCTATTAAAGATGTGGTGAGAGCATGCAGGAGCCCATTTCTCCTCATGCACGCTCTGTTTAAAAGTTGCTGTTTGCATCGCTCATACAAGCTCACTTTCCTTTAAGAAGAATTGCAATTTTTCCACTATGTCAGACTCAGCACCGGTAATAGAAAATAGCGACGAGCACGTAGGACGGCCTTACGTAAACATATCACCACAATGATTGACAATTAGGAGGATCAGTTATTTTGATGATCCATCCGGAAAAAGACATCCTCCAATATCAAATAGAAACATGTTTGCCTAGATGCTTAGAGAGAACAATATCTGACCTTGTTCTTTTTTATTTTGGTTAAAAAATAATTCATTTATACTAAAATGCTCAATATTACTTAAATTTCATTTGGAGAATAAAATACATAGAAATGCAGAGATGATAGATTAGGTTAAATGTAGCTGAGTGTACATCCAGTAAAAAAAACTGTCTGCTCCCTACAATCCCCACATATAGTCATCACTATCATTCTCTAAACAACCAAGCTCTTCACTTCAGTAAATCTTTAAGAAAACGGTGTGTCCTTAGGCTCTTAGAAAGGCTCAGTTCCCCCGAGACCTTGTCTGATTCAAGACAATTACGTGCAGCAGAAGCCTGAACCTAAACCTCACAGAACAAGGGGGGAAAACAGAAACAGCAGAGAGCTATTTAAAGTTAGGCCTTAAGCACTTCTGTCAAGTGAATCTGTTCTTTCTTTCTTTTTCTTTTTTTGTGTTCAGATAAAGAATCTCAGAACGTCAGCCCATGAGGCTATCATCTAGGCTACACTAGTGTGCATATGTGCTAGCACAACAGTGGTCAGGGGCTCAGATCATCCTGAGGCTGTGTCGTCATGCAAACCCACTCATGTATGAATGTTGTTTTGCTTAAACACGACTTCAGGAGCAGAGTCTGAGAGGGAAGGACAGCACAGGTCAGGGCTGTCCTGGGAGACACATCACGTGTCTGTGACGTAACAGGGAAGAACAAGTGCATCCTACCTTTTGGTCTTTAGGTGTACTAATGTCACAGCACCCAGAGGAAAGTTAGGGCTTACTCATGTACAGTCAAGCACTATCAGATTATTGAAACAGATTTTTCTGTAATTAACAATATAAGAAAAAAACTTAAAAGACAATAGTTGAGATATTTCTTTCTTTACTTCCAATTCTAGCTATAAAAATGTACTTAAAATAGATTCTGGGTTAAATACCCTTTAAATAGATGCTGTTTTTTCAACTAAGATTTTAAATCTACAAGGTTACTAAAAATGCCCAAATTAAAATCCACGTAGCCAAAGCGAATAGCTTAGCTTGCTACATAATTTGGTGGGCAGCTTCAGTGTAGTGAAGCCTCATTTAATGTAGGATAACAAAGCTTGACTCATTACATTTTTTAAGTAGCTTGGCCAACACTGTTATTGTGGCATTTCCTCTGTACATCACATCTATTACATTGGTTTCAAGTCTCTTTTAAGCACCTTATATTTGCAAAGAAATGGAAAACAAACTCAGATCATTTAGGCATCCTGAAAGACTGCAGAAAGGTTATGCTGACCAAAGTGAGACTTGGAAATTGTTAGAGAACTGGCTCTTTTGAAATCGATTTTGTTACGAGGGCTGACCTAAAGCAAACCTTTGCACATTACAGTATTAATGCTGAATTCTACCTGAATTTGTCATTTCTAGTATTTCCAATAATAAGTCTTGTCACTTGTGGTTTATCAACACAGTGGTCATTAGAAACAGACTGGGCTCACCAAGGGTTTGGCAATTAATTGCATCTGTAATATACAGTATTGTAATTGCAACTTAACCAAAAACTATTTTTAAATTGCATCGCCACTCAATTTTACATTCTGCATGGAAGAGAGAGATGCAGCTAGAGCACAGATCCAGGAATCCAAGTAGAAACAAGCACTTTCACACGCAGCAGGAACAGTAAAGTCAATGACAATAAACACTGGACAAGAAAGACTTCAAGGTCATGAAAACAATAATACCTAAAAGTGAAACATGCCTGTTGTTAGTGAAAAGGAAAATCAAAAGAAATTTGATTTGCTATACTACTTTAAAAAAAAAAAAAAAAGCAATTTTGATTTTTTTCTAAATCGTTTAGCCCTTGTCTGGCTACCTTTAAATTCCTCTGCTCTGACTTTGTCCTCAGCGGTGGATAAATCAAGTTATCACTATTGCTGTTTTCGTTGGAAAACTTGCAATGTGCTGATGTCTAAGTCCGGCTTTCAAACCTTATATCAACCACTATTTGGCAACTTTTCGAGCTCATCCATGGCTGTCTTTTTCATGATTTGTTATGATTTTTTATGTTATTTTTCAAAGATTTCTTGCAGTCAGATACGGAAAAAGATCAAACGCACACAAAAAAAATTTAACATTGACATTGAAACAGAAGAATTGTAAAAAAAAAAAAAAAAGAAATGTTCTCTTTAGAATTATTTTGATTATTCATTGTATATAATTTCAATGGCTCCAGGAAAGCTCTAGGTGAACTGACTCAGTGGTATGAAATCATATAAAGTCCCCATTATAAACAACTCTCTTGACCCCAGAGCATCTTAGTGTCTGGAGAACATGTTGTATATGGAACTAAAAATAACTTCTGTTGGCTTGACTCATTTGCTTTATCTAAATGTAATGTAAGGCAAGGCAATTTTATTTGTATAGAAAACTGGAATCAAATACGTTTCAGTTAAAAGTTTAAATAGAACAGATGTCAGGATGTGGATTTGACATGAACCACAAGACCTGAAAGTTCTAAAAGATTAATATAACAATAAACCTTTTTTGTGTTTTATTGCTAAGCTATGTGTTTATTTATAGGCCAACAGAAGGATTTTAAAGTCTATTTTATTAGATATGGAAAACCAATATAAGGACACTAGAACTAAGATGATGTGCTCTACTTTCTTGGACTTAGTGAGGACTCAGATAGCAGTGTTCTGGATCAGCTGAAGCTGGCTGTTTTTTTAGGAAGACCTGTGACAACACCATTGAAGAAACACATTTTCACTAAATCCTATTTAATACTTTAACCCTTGACATAGGATTAAAACTTGTCAAATGTTGCATCTGAAAATCTGAATTTGTTCTCTTCCCAGCTCTCTAGTCACTCCAGTAACATACCATGGCAATTTAAAGTTAAATCCTGCAGGTCAAATAATATCAGCACGTGGATTCCTTAGCATTCTGAGATTTTATTGAAGTCATTGAAAACCTTGACAAGGGCAGGCTCTGCATTGTGATGAGCACAGAGTCCTGACTGGAAGACAAGTCAAATCATAGAGGCTGGTAATTGTTTGGAAGATATTCAACAGTTAAAACTTTTTTTTTTTTTTTTTTTTTATACTGATGTATGGCAGATTTAAAATGGGCCTGTAAGTTTCCAGTTGTAATTTTTCTAAGTTTTTCTAATTCATCAGTTGTTTGATAACAGCTGTTTTTTATGCCTGAGGGAAATCACCCGCATGTAGGCTCCTGTAGTTTTTCACTTGGATGAAATTAATTGCTGAGAGCAAAAGTGAACTAAGGAAGATACGGTATGTGTGCAGCCTAGAAGGGGGGGGTGAGGTATTTTGAGTGGAACTGAAAGAAGGCATGACCTTCTCTCATTACTTCAAGTAGAAAACAAACATTAAAAAAACAGGAAACCTTGCCCAAAATGTCTTCTGCTCCACAGCCTGGCTTTCTTCAAATTTCTGCATAACACTGTATGTATGTGTGTGTATCGGGGGGGGAATTTGCCCTTTTGTGCATAGCAGAGTGTGCCGGGCGAGGCGATGACAGGGTGTCGGCCCAAGTCTGTGAACCTGGCTGTTCTGCTCAGCTCTGCCTGTGACAAAGAGCGAGGGGGACATCACCCGGCCGTAGCCATCCCAGCTGGACCAATCAGGCGTGAGCGCTCACAGCCATGCCGGCGTGTGCGTTCCTCCATGTGCAGCCCTGTGGCACAGATCTCCTTATGGAGACTCATCTGGTCTCAACATAATCTGCAGAAAACTGCAAGTCATTTTTGTTTTTAAGCATTCAACAACAAAAATTAACCTTTTTTTTGAAGAGTACTAGGGAAACTAGTTGATAAGGCATTGCAAGTAGAATCTCTAAATCTATATGTGATATTAAACTTGTATAATAAATATAGTTGAAACAAAATAACTATTGTTATCAATGCAATTATGATTTCATTGTTGCAGATGTGCCAAAACTATTTCTCAGGTGCCTAATTAAATATCACATAACATATCACATAGAAAAATAACATTTCTAGAAATATTAGTATTTAAACAAACCTATGTGGTAAATATGCTATGAATTTTGTTGAATTAAAATTGTGTATTACAATCAAAATAAAGTCCTGTCCAGACCTATATTGCCAAGGAATTCTTAAAACCACAAATGTATTCATGGTTTGTTTCAAGATCATCGTCTTTCTGTTAAAGTAGTCCTGGTAAAATTTTCCCTAAGCTTTCTGTCTGTCAAAAATCCTTTAAATTGTTCAGGCATTTGGTGCCCGGTAAATGTACCTGGCTGTGACAGCAGGAACATTGTGTCTTCTTTTAAATGTGAGAAAAATGGACAATTGGAGAATAATTTCAAAATCAGAATACTCAATAAATCCATGGCTTCAGGAAAGGATGTAGTTATAGGTGTTCGGTTTGGATGTGCATCTGAAAAACATGAAATGTAAAGAAAAAGCATACAAGTATATAAAAAAATAATATGGTTCAATCAGATTCACAGAAACAATAAGACCATGTTAAATATTCCAAGCTCTCTTCCATCCAATCAGACGGTTTGTTGTGATGGAGCAGTTGTAGATTTGATGGCCAGAGGTAGAAATGATTCCAGTGGTGTTCAGTGGTGCGTTACGGTGGAATAAAGCTTTCTCAGAACAAGCTCATGAATACGTGTCACGTTAATAAAACTATCATCTGCTGTTCTGAGACAGCTGCAATTTCTGCCATTTTCACCCTTAAATGGAAATAAAGGTAAATTAAACCTTCACTGAAATAATTGACTACTGCCTGCAATAATAGTGTGAAGTTTAATCACCTGCAAACGCATAAAAATAATTGTATCTTCATAAAAATGTAAAGAACAAAAATGGGTGACTTTTTGAGACATTAGTTTGAAGGTCTGTTCCATGATGGCACAAGGTCACCTACATGTAGTATCCATTTTTACTTGATGAGGCCATTGAATATCTTAATTTTTGTTTAAGCAATTCCATCAGTGTTCAGATTGAAAATCCCCCTAACATGACGGTACAATGTTCTCTACCCCAAAAAATAATTTTACCTACTAAAAAAAGGAGATTTTTTTTCTTAACTGTATTATAACACAAACCATAGAGATTATTCACATTCTGCAAACCAATTCAAAATGTGTTTTTCATTCACCCTTGACCAGACGCCCATACGGTGCCTTTTTTATTTGCATGACATGCTGCAGTGTTGCTAATACTGGCAGTAATGTGGAAGCCGATTATTAAACTGAAGGTGAAAAAGCAGAAGCAGAACAAATGCAGCTCCATCTTTTCACAAACAATGAATGAACAAAGTGATTCTCTAATTTTCTTTTTAAAGCAAAAAAAAAAAAAAGCTGCATTCATTGTATTACTGTAGAAAAAAGGAAGCTGATATTTATAGTGATTATTCACAACTTACAAAAGGCAGGGATTTATGTTTGCCATCTTGCCTTTGTTGCCTTATGAAGTATCTGAGTAAATCACAATCTAATAATACATTTATTTGAGGTATATTAAGCCAAAAGTGTATCTTGCTTTTTTATTTATTCATTTATCTTAATTGTTGCACATCTCTTAGTTTACCTTTTTTAGCTAAATAACTGAAGATGAGATGCTAAAGCTTTTATTGTAGCTGGTAAAGAATTACCAAAGTTCCTCGTATGAGCTCCAATAATAAGCTACAAAATTATTGCTGGTCTAATAAATGTGGTAAGGCAAAACAGGAAAAAGTTCCAGTAAAAGCATAAACAGTCATTTGAGCATAAAGTCAAATATTACCACATAGCTGCTGACCCCAGTAAACCGGAGACAAGGAAAGAAAAATGCCATGTCACCCGAGGTTGACGGTGAATGAAAGGCATCTCTCTGCCCTGATCTCTGTCACGTTGTAGCTCCGCCCTTCCACGCCAACCCAGGGGCAGTGGCATAAGACCTGTCACCCCAAATCAGGCCCCGCACCACGACAGCCGTGCTCATATGTAAATGTGTCAGCACGCACAGACTCATGAGCCTGACATATCGGTTTGAATATGCATGTGAGGCACTGTCTGTAGCGTAAACATGTCTGTGCACGCTGGCCCCAGTTCATCTGCATGTGCATGTTTCCGTGCACACAGCCTGAGCTGATTCGGGTGTGTAACAGTGACATTCCCGATGGGAAGGAGTCTCACGACTGTTTTCATTTGTTAGACTGTCCGTATCCCTTCATGACTACAAGCCGGGAGAAAGAAATGCCTGACTTCTGCCACACTAGTAGTATGTCCTCTCTCCTTGAACCTTCTTTACAGAAAGGTGGACTGTTTTCTTCTTTTGCAATACATGGCCATATTCATATTTAGTTTTCAAATGTAATTTAAACTAGAAGTGCAGTTAGGATTTTTGCATTATTTTAATTAAACCTTGTTTTTACAGCAAGCCAATTTTCCATACTTTTTCAGGCAAATGTATTTATGATTATGAAGCAAAATGCTAATTGTTACATGTACCCAGAATTTTGAGATAAGGCATTTCTGCTTTGCTTTACACAAGCAAACGTGTATTGCCCAACCATCGCATGCTGCAAAAAATACAGAAAACACAGATTCCATGAATCACAGGATTCCCTTTGTCAGATACAATCAGACTCTCCCCCCTCTGTGTTTTTTTGCAGTTAAAGACTTGGAGATCGTATGTGGCATCACAGCGGCACGTGCGTAGACACAAAAAGCAATGAGCCCATTTGTGAAGGGTCAGTGCCGACTGCAGGGCTCATTTTCTTGGGGAGTCATCCTGAGTCACAGAGAGTCCTCTTTTCCCCATCTTGTCATCTCCTAATATTATTTGGTCTGAGCTAAATATCAGGAAGGGTTTCACACTACGTCCAGTAAGCTGCTCATCGAATCACCAAATTAAAGAAACATGAGAAGATCAAAATTTCATTAAGTGTAGCTTTCACACTTTAAAGTTCATGAATTAAAAATTAGTTCAATATTTTAAACCCCACATTTTTTTTCTAAAGACATCTCAATAGCTAATTATTTTCATATCAGCCATCCAGAGGAGTTTAATTATTTAAAAAATTAAATTAAAAACTTAATTTATTAATCACAATAGCAGAAAATTACCATTTGCTGACACATGGAAAGTTCAATCACATCCTCCAAATCCATAAAATGTGTCGTCAGCGCTTTCACCACGCTCTGTCAGTGAAGCTGAAACTTTTTACAACAAAAGTAGGTGCGTTGAAACACACGCCTCAGTGTCTCCGGTTTACAGCCGATGACCTCTAACAACCTTAATCACTTGGTAATTACATGGAATGAGAGCAAAGCACCTTCCCTCTGCTGCTGCTGCTGCTTCAAAGTGGCTTATAGGAACTGGCAAGCAGAAAAACGCTGGGCAAAGCGCTGGGCGGCAAGCAGAGGGAATCCATACTAGTTGGCGGGGATAAATACACGGTTTTCCCTCAGAAAGAGACACTCCGAGGATTAAGCCTGGCTACGTGCTCCCGTCTGCTGAACAAGATATAAGCATAATACCTTGATGTTTCATGCTCGGCAAAGCCAGCTGAGAGATGTTGGAGGAGCAAAGGATGATCTCACTTCAAGTCTTAATGTTTCACGCATCACCTAGATCCCAGCGTTTCAAAATTTCACTACCTTTTGAGTCCAGGCCTCCCGCAGTGCTGATTGTTTACTCTGCAACGCACCTGCTTTTTTAATTTGTAAAAGCATTGATTTCTTCCAGAATTCGCATCCCACACTGAAAAAGAAAATGAATCCGTTTAGCAGAAATTGCTTCCTGTGTGCGTGACATTTTAAAAAAATAATCCTGCAGACATTTTTCTCAATAATAAGAAAAACTGTAGATAAATAGAAACAATTAACAAAAAGAATTCCCATAACAGCATTTAAGGTACAAAATATCACAACAACTGCACATATTCTGGAGATTTATGGAGATTTACCGTGTCTAATGGTACTATAATTTAAAAGCATATCCAGGCATTGTACATCCGACTTTTAAAGGTAAAAAATGTATGCAGCAGGTAACACTTTACAACTATTTTTGACAGAATAGATTTAGACATTGTGAGAATGGGGGTAAATTAGCTTTTAATTATTTACTTGAGAAAAATTAATAGATATAAAATGTACTTTGTACCCAGAATATGCTGTCGTCATTGCTTTTTACATTTCAAAAATGTAAAAAGCAATGACGGACGGGGGGCTTAGTAACATTGTTTTAGTGGAGCACACAACTACTACACAAGGTGCTACACAACAGAGGACGAGGGTGCTAACATATAAAGAAGTCAAAATTGAAACATTCATGCTTGAATAGAATTTGCAGTTGCAGCATCAGCTGTCAAGCATGGTGATGGCAGCATCATTCTTTGGGGTTGATGGAAGAAAGAGAACAATATTTTAACTATTTGTTTTTCACTTCAGTAAGTGGCTTATAGGAACTGGCAAGCAGAAAATCCCTAAAGCTGGATGTGCCTTGGAGCTTTGCTTCCTGTTCCTTTCCTGGGAAGAGATGACTGGGAATAACCACTTTAAATTAGACTTTCCAATGTATATGACTATAAAACCTGACGGCAGGTTTAATCAGACCAAAGATATGGCTTAAGTTACATATAGAGGGCCTTACCGGGCTCCCTACATCAGTAAAGGGCCCCAAATAACAGAAGCTTTTCATAGAAGTGCAGAGTCAGACCCTGCCACATCATTACATCACACACATATTGTTAGTAAATGGTGGGACATCACTGGCTCCAGCCATATTGAGATAACACAAGTTTATAGAACAAGAACAGTGTGATGCACACTGTCAGAGCTTTCTCTGATAACAGTTATTATCTCTGTCTTTGAATAAGCCGCAATATTTTAAAGTGTGAAACCTTGGGTCGAAAAACTATCTATACTAAACATGTAGGTAATATCTGGTTTTAATACAAATGTATGAATAACAAAGAATAATCCTCACAACTCCCCCTGAAAAGGTACAGTTTTTACAAGTAATTTAAAACACTAGACCAAAACATCCCCAGGTAGCAGGCTGAGTCAGATAACACCCATAATTGGGCCACCCCGGTGGATTACATGTCCAAAACCCATAATCAGGATAACAAAAAAAAGAGAAGGAAATAACCCTAATGTGCAGCGGCAAAGATCATAGAATCAATATTTAGCACTTCAGATCAACGGCTACAGGTTTTAAACATGAACACACCTGGGTGCTACGACAAGGTGATGACCTTAAGCACACATCAGAATTGGTTTTGGGTGCAAAAAAAAGAGGAAATTGTTCGATTTTTTGGGTGGCCATCCCAATGTCCAGACCTGACCAATTAATTATGTACTTGATTAACTATTCCTGAACAATGAATTTTATCAACTTAGCTATGAAGGCATGATATATATCCAGACAGAAAGGCAAATGATGCAAAATTGACCCTATTTGACCCTATGTATATATATATATATATATATATATATATATATATATATATATATATATATATATATATATATATATATATATATATATATATATATATATATATATATATATATATATATATATATATATATATATATAGCTTCTCATTCAAAGAGTTTTCTTACTATACTTAACAAAACAAGTTTGAAACAACTGAAAATATGTCTCATATTGTAGGTTCTTCAAAGTAGCCACCTTTTGCTTTGATGACTGCTTGGCACACTCTTAGCATTCTCTTGATGAGGTTCAAGAGGTAGTCACCTGAAATGGTTTTCCAACAGTTGAAGGAGTTCCCAGAGATGCCTTGCACTTGTTTGCCCTTTTGCCTTTACTCCATTCAGCTCACCGAAAAGAATCTCGATTGGGTTCAGGTCCGTTTATTGCAGAGGCCAGGTCATCTGGCACAGCACCCTAATCACTCTCCTTCTTGGTCAAATAGCCCTTACACAGCCTGGAGGTGTGTTTGGGGTCATTGTCCTTCTGAAAAATAAATGATGGTCCAACTAAACGCAAACAGGATGGAATAGCATGCCGCTGCAAGTTGCTGTGGTAGCCATGCTGGTTCAGTATGTCATGAAAATAAAGAAACTCTTTGATGACAAGGTGTGTCCAAACTTTTGCTCTGTACTGTGCCTTATGTTAAATGAAATTATAAAGCTCTTGATCTGATGTGCTGTTTCAAAAGTCCTTAAAGGAGATCTAATGCATCTTCGGTTTAATGGGCCATCACTAATCACAACCCCCACAGTGATTCTAGCTTTTAACTGCAAATTAAAAGCACAGCAGGCTAATGTACTGGACAATTTATATAATATTATTGATTTCCCATAAAAGACAGGTTGTTAGGATTTCAGCTAAAGGCAATCATGTCATGATCTGTAGGTCTTATAGTATGGGTTATATTTTATTCATGTCTTCTGGCTTCTTTTATTTGTTTATTGTATTCTATAGGTTCTG
Organism: Cyprinodon variegatus; assembly: GCF_000732505.1. NCBI lineage: Eukaryota > Metazoa > Chordata > Actinopteri > Cyprinodontiformes > Cyprinodontidae > Cyprinodon > Cyprinodon variegatus. The sequence continues at coordinate 670,549 of NW_015150562.1, forward strand.
CCATACGCTGTCATTTTTACAAATTTGGATTTGCTGTATTAGTTTTATTTGCTCAGTGTGCCGGGTGTCAGTTTGACCTTTTAATTTAAATCCTCCCACCAAAACAATGAGGTAATCAGTTCTGTCTCCTCATTTTGCCTCTTGCTTTCCCCATAATGCATGCCTTCAGTATGTTGTCAGTCTCCAGGATCTCTGTCTCACTGTAAACATTATTTTATTAAATCTTCAACTCATGTTGCTTCCTAATCTGTGATTCGGTCCAGAAAATCAAACTCTGACAGATTAAGATAGATTCTAAAGTTATGAATAGAGTTTCATAGAGATTTTCTTTAAATCTGGCTCCACCTTCCATCCAGTATTTGCATTAATAATTAACATTACCAATCTAGAAGGTATTTTTCATGCTGCTAGACTTGAATTATTTGAATCAGCTACGTTGTCTTAGACTAACATATGAAGTTCAATTTCTGAAGACCACTGAAAGAAAAATAAATCTAAAATATCTTGTCAAATAGAAACATTGGATATACCTCAGCACAGCACAGTAAAGAGGCTATGTATCATTTCTAGGACATCCTTTGATCATTTAATAAACATCAATGCACAATTTATCACTCATATCCACAAGGTCAGGATTTTTATTTCATATTTTTTATCCTAAGGGATGCAGAAAATACCAAAAGAACTGCTCTAGTAGTAAAAGAGAAGAGGAGCGTAGTTTGAAGTTCAGGGTTATTTCTCAGCTGCCATACAGAATATGCTCCTCATTTCTCTCTCTCAGAGCTGCAGAGCAAAAGGGTTGACTTTTCCTCTTGTCTCCTATCACAAGAAGTGAAATAATGGTCTGTGTGGGGTGGGGTGGTGTAACAAGAGGGGAGGAGAGCTGGAGAAATAGACTGCCTCGCTAAATACTTTCACATACTGAAAATGTTAATGAGGAATCCAAGACTGTGAAATGCCAAAACTGCTGTCTCTTGATGGAAACTAAAATAGAGAGGGCAAACAGAGGTGGCAGCTTACCAAAAAAAAATGAAATTTAGCGCAAAAAAAAACACATTGCTTTGTACGCTTATACTGGGAATCACTCAGTGGCACTAAGAGGCTCCAAAATCCATCACAATGATTTCACATGTAGCAGGGATTTTCTGAAGCACAGAGGGAGAAACTCATTATGGTGGCTCATATCTGAGCTGTTGCTACTGTGGCACTGACAAATTGCTCCACACTGAAACCAACACGGCACATTTCAAAGAGACCGTTCCTCATTATGGTGAACAACTCCAGGTGTTGGCTGCTCCTCAACAGAAAAGGCAGTAAGTGGTGGAGAGTGTTTTTTTCTAATGTACTGAGATAATGACTGGAGCAAGAAATGGAAGGACGGACAGAGCCTTATTTGGTAAGTCCTAACGCGAAGCAAAAGAAAGTAAAAGGGCTACAGCGGAGTAAAGATGCAGGAGGCAAAGATTACATAACACATGAGCCAAACGGTGAGGCTTTTTAGGGTACATTTTATACTCTTTTTCCTTATTCACTCTTACTTACCTGTAATTTAATGATAACAATATGCTAAACATAAAATATAAGAACTGCATCAATATTAAGCATAAAAACAGATCAAGGGCAAACAATGATAAAATGCTTAACAATGGCACAACGGCACACTGATCGCACAGAATAAGCAACTTTAAACAGGCGTGATCTTCCATAAAGAGTCAGAACCAGGGATGCATTGTGGGAAAGAAGTCCAAAAATGTGGAGCTATGCTAGAGCAGCGCTTTGGACCCCATGGTTTACTAACAGGAAAGAGGTGTGAAGAAAAGAAAAAGGATGAAGAAGAGCAAAGAGTTGAGACAGACGCATGATTGCAAATAAGATGAGTGAGATTAGGAGGGAAACCTTCAGATTATAGTGATATTTGATGGGTAATCAAATAAGATGTTTAAAAGTTCTGGAATTGACCCAGAAATGTGCGTTACGGACAAGTTAAAGTTTGTAAAGTGTTTTGTTAAGAAGATCAGAAAGTAGAGAGTTATGTTGATCTAATGGATAGATGACGAGCATGTTGATGAGGAAAGCTCCAGTGGTGGATGTAAGAAATGTACGGAGAATGTTAAGGTTTAGAAGGGATACAATATAAGGTTGTTTATATGGTGTTCTATAGACAGACAGCTGTTGAAGGTGAGGCTGCTACATCTGGTCACAATGGACAGCAAGGAAACATTTTTTTTATTTAGTTTGAGGAACTTAATGAATGGGGGATTATGGGCTTAAAGAAGAATTGTGCATTTGGGTGTCATCTGCATAACAATGTAAGTTATGATCAAGTTGCCTTAACCCTTTAAAGTCTGGACCATGAAATAATAGATTGAACATTTTATTCATTGAACTTTCTGACAAATGAAAGAGAAAAAAACATAAATTTGTATTATTTATTTAGATCACTTATTATCTAAATAAATGAGGTCATTTATATGCATACATTTTATACATAAGGCCTTTCTGTTTAATCTTTTATAGATTTTCTGTGTCTGATTGTGTAATTCTGGGATTTCATGAACAAAAGTATCACACTGATAATGCAGATGTCTCAAAAACTCATGTGCCAAATATGATATGATGAAAATCGACACATTTAGCATATTTTACAATCCAATCCGATTTTACTTTCTTTATATTGAAGGGATGCAAATGAATAATAATTTTGAAAATATTCAATCTTTCTTGGATTTGTGGCATATTTTTCCATAAAGGCTCATTTTCAAGAAGTGATCAGAATCAGCCAATTGTCCCCAACTTGATGATCAAACTGATTTCTTTTCCACCTTTGACTTATTAAACAATTCAAAACTAAGAAATCAATCAATTTTTTGATTTGGAAAATGCTTCAGCTATCCTGGTTGGGTCATATGCTTTGATGCATAAATGGAAATAGTCTTATAATCATTCTAATCAAAACTATTAAAGAACCTGCAGCAAATGTTGCTTCTTCTATGTGCTTAAAATGAATAACAGTGAATTTTGCACGTCACACCTAAAAGGATGATTGCTTTTCCACCTTTATAAAAACATTAGATTAAAGGATTTGTTTATTTCCAGAACTATGACTAAAAAGCTTACAGTAAATAATCCAAATTACAAACAGACTTTATAAGCTGCCAACATTTTTTTTTGTAGATGTTGCTAAATTATCTCAGTATTTAAATAAAGATCTGCAAGTTTGTCATAATTCATCATCATTTCAATCAGAATCCCCTTTCACTTTGTTAGGAAATGCTTTCCAGCGCTTGTTAGATCATAAATTATAAATCAAAAGCATGTGTTTATGTGTAAAGATATTCTGAACACTGAGATTTATGAAAACATACAGGAACCAAATCCCTGCACGTCCTTTATCTCCACACTGCAAAAAATATAAATGTAAATAAGTCATTTTTCTTAAAATAAGTGCGTTGAGCTGGAAAGGGATATAATATGCCAAATGGACAAGAAAATTTGCATTTAAAATAAGAAAAAGCCATTGCATTGTCTTATTTCAAGTGCATATTATCTAATTATTTTATTTTAAGAGTAAAAATACTCATTCTGTTGGCAAATCATCTTATTTACCTGCTTAAATTAAGGGTAAATACAATTAATTTAAGACATTTTTACTAATTTCTAGATCATTTTTGCAGTGCATGTTCCTTCTGCTGAAATAAGTAAGCAGTTTGACTTTTAAAGTGACTTTCAAAAGTGATGAACAAGAATCAGATGCTTCCTTGTCTATTTGTTTTCCTATTGTTTTTCCTAGTTATTGATAACAGTTAGGTTTCAGGTATTTTAGAAACGTTCATGTTGTTGCAGTTGGACAGTCTGTGCGTTCTGGTGCGCCTTTGACCCTGACTTTCCCCCTCATCCCCCACTGGATTAGGCTGGGTAATATTTCAGTAAATTTGTGAATAAAGGGTGATTTCTTACCGCTATGCGAGTCTGTGAAGATGCTTTAGGGTATAAGACGTTTCTTTGTCTGGGGACGAAGGGAAGGACGTGTTGGACTGGCCGTAGATTCTTCCCTGATGTTTCTCCTGACAGGAGGAACCAGCTGGATGTTTCTCTGATGGCTTCTCAAACGCTCACTTCACAGCATCACTACGAGGCGTGCGTAGGCAGGCTTTGTCCATGTGTTCGCTCCTCAGTCGAGCTGAATGTCGATGAAAACTATGTGGTCTGCTGCGTAAAACCGGTGCCAAGATCCCTGCGGGCCCGTTCCGTTACAATGAGAGGAGACAATAGTCTGGTCATTTTGGTAGCGATCCTCCTGCTAAAACGGCCGAATTAGAAGCGAGTCTCTGGCGCTCCTTTCTTCACATCTCTGTGGCTGCCTGGATCGGGAATTGAAGGATAAATATGTCAGTGGCTCACATGGCTCCGGCGCTGCCTTTCGGGTCCCTCATCTTGCAGGAGTGGTTAGCAGTTGCAGATCTGTTGATCAGTCGGAGGTTGATCCGGGCCGCACAGCCTCAAACATCTGTCTGCTGATCGGGGAGCTCGGTGACTGACAGCTGGATCCTCTCAGTGGAAGCCCGTCGACCCTTCGGTTTGCAGGGAGCGGTGGGTGAAAAAAAAAGATGATGTTGCGCGTACGCGCGTTTGGCAGTGCGCGCACCCGACAGGTCACATATTTTGGGTCCTTAAACATCTGCTTCAAAACGAGATCCGGTGTTAAAATAGCGTCAGACTGCAAAGGCATCACACAAACAGCTGCTGACACTATTTATTAAACTATGTGTAACACATGGGCGGTTCTAGACAGGGGCCAACGGGGGCCAGTGGCCCTGTAGATCATTTCCTGGCCCCTGCTATGGCCCCTGTACTGAAGACATAAAACTCAAAGAAATTCTAATGATGATATGCGACATGATTACTGATAGGTACTTTGGATCTATTTCATTTTTTTCTTTACAAATTCTGTTTTACTAATTATTCAAAAACAATAAGGTGATAGCTTCAGTGGTACTGAGATAGAATCCCAGTTTTCATCTGCTAAATGTTTTTTTTTTTTTTTCAAATCAAATTGCTCTAATTTTTACGGCCGAATTTATCAGTTTTTTTTTTTTTTTGTTCTAATTCAGATTTTATAGAAAACGGTAATTTTATATGTAAAATTCCTAAATTATGAATGTATATAGACCTAATAAGAAATAGAATTTCAATTAAAACTAATTGAATAGAAATTTTACTTCATGCAGCTATCTTAATATACTTGAATCCCTTGCCCTGTTTTTTTTATTTCATGCTTTTCTGGGCCCCCATAAAAACCCTCTGGCCCTCTCCTGGCCCCCTGAAACATTTGGTCTAGAACCACCACTGAATGTGTTACTTTATAGGTGGTAATATTTAGTAATGTCTCCATTAAAATCGCTGTGGCTATAATCATCTTCATAAAACGCTAAAGTAAGCATAGTCATTCCCTTTAACATTTGCACATTTGATCACATTATACTGTAGCTACAAACATTTTGAGAGAATAAAAGATTCTAAATGTATTTTTTTTTAATAAAACACTTAAAAAGCCTGGCATGAATGTTTGAACCCCCTCGGTCCTGACACCACTAAATAAAATTAACTTTTTTGGCCTTAGTCTTTTTAGAGAACAATTGCGCCTAAACAGGTGGCACATACATACACATATAAAGTCCTATATATGAAACTGGAGAAAAAAAAATAAAATAACTGAGAACTAGTACAAGCAACTATCAACAGTCACATGACTGCTTTTCTAAAGTTATTTTTGCAACCTAAGCGATGGCACCCTGGCCAGGCATATCTCCCACACTGAACACCAATGAGGAATAAAGGTGTGTATGGTTTAGTAAAAGATAATATGCGCCTGTAGAATACCTCACTAAGCTGTGTTCAAAGTATATTTTGAAAATTGAAAATATAAGGCACAAACCTGCTGAAAACAGCCATCAAACAGCTCAAATTAGCCAAGAAACCAGGTGGGCCATGGTAACTGGAGGAGCTGCAGAGATCCAAGGCTCATGTGCGAGACTGAATAAGACAACCCTTAATTGCAAACTTTACAATTTTGACAAAAATAAAACAATTTTTTTTTTCTTTTTTTTTTTTTATCCATAAGTCCACTTCTAAGTTATCATTAAGCTGATTAACGGACGCACCAAACATAAGACAGAGAGAGCTTAGTGAGATGAGTGAGAGAAACATGGTGATGGCTGAGGACAACTGTAATCAGCAGGGTCTGGGAAGCTGCTTTAAGGAAACATATATGGATAGAGAAAAAGTTAGAGGTCATAAAAAAGTTTATACTCTGACAGGACTTTAACTTCAAGCAGGGCAGCAACCCTAAACAAATTACAACAATTAAGATCAAAGCAAATTCCTGAGTTAGACCGACCCAGGATAAGTTCAGACCTACTTGAGAATCTGTATTAGCTCTTGAAATGCTTTTTACAAACACAAGTCTGTTTGACAATAAGCAGTTCTGTAGAGAATAAGTGAAAAAAAATAAATACAAGAAAAACAATATATGTGTGCAAAACTGGTAGAGCCACACCGTAAGTGCTGCAGAAAACGCCACAAAAGCGTTTTTTCCTGAAAAGCTTAGAGCAAAAAATGCTAATTTACTTTTTTTTGTAATTTAAGTTTTTTATTTAAACAATCAAACAAATACGTTACAAAGCTTATATGGTATAATATGCAGAAAATAAAAGCTTACAACAGACGGTCAGACAATTAAAGTAAAAATAAAAGGTGCTCCTGGATGGTAAAGGGGGGGGATTGTAACAGCATATGAAATATATATGCATTTAACACGCACATGTATCTTAACATAGAAATATTATAATAAAAAGGTCGAAAACATGCTCATTTACATGATGAGATCTACAAAACACTACAGAGAACAATAATTATTTGTTTTAATTTTTTCTGCAAAAGCAATAATTTGGGTTTTCTGGGCCAAGGAAGATAAATAGCGACCTGATCTGATGAGTGAAAAAAACTGGACATCAACTATCTCTAGCTGAGGCCTAGAATCATACAAAATAAACCAGTTATATTGACTTTCTTCACCAGATCCAAAAATCAGCCACCAGAAATCACTTTTTAATTCAATGTTATTTTTATGATCATTTAAGGACCTCACTGTTGGGGTTTCATAGCTCCCAATAGGGTGCATTTGGTAAGTAATGGCTCAAAATATTTGCTAGAAAATGATCCATCACAGGATTTCTTTTTTTAAAATGCCCGAAGCCAGCAGGAGCCTTCGGGAAACAATGTCTAATATGATCAAAAACATCTCCTGCTGAGAAACTAGTTAAAGGACTTGGATCAGTCAAGGTACTTAAGCTGCTCAGTCTGAGCGAGGGCCTTCATATGGTCTAAATGTGCTTCCACCCAAGGCCTCAAGCGGCGGGACACATATGCCTCATTTGGCAAATTGAAACCGCTGGTTGTTTTGAGTTTGCAGCTTGATTGTTCTGAAGCACAAGTTCATCCAACCCCCTCTGTGATTCTGTAGCCATCCATGCATGTCCTGTCTAAATCACTTTACAGGCTACATTCTGGAGAAAACTTAATTCTGAGTCCTCTTATGTAATAACAAGCGATATGATTCAGTGCTGTAGATCCTTCGGGTGACCAAGTGGGAAAAAGTCACACAGTCATAAGGTTGTGCAATTTCTTAGTGAGCATGTGTGCAAGTGAAAGTGCCTGCACACAAACCTCGACCTTGCCAGATCTCACATGGTGACAGACCTTCTGCAAAGAAAATAACAACATGTTATGCAATGGTTTTCTGTGAGAATGACAGGAAGGTTGCACTGGGGGAAGGTTAAGGAATAGGTGGGAGTCAAGATTAGGGCGATATTTAATTATCTTTTTGGAAGTGGATCAATATTTTACAGCACCTTTTCCATTCCAGAAAAAAACAAAAAATAATAATTGGAACATTGTGAAAAATATTTGGTGCTCTATAGAATGCTTCTGTTGTCACATTCAAATGTTTAAAATAATACAAATATAACATAAGCAATCAAAATGAAAAAGGAATTTTAAACCAACTTTGACCTCATGAGAAAGTGCTAAGAAGTGATTAGTGATTACATCTGCCATCAAATATTTCAACCTGGTGAGTTGAAAATAGCAAAGTTAAATTTTTTTTATGTTGAGTTTTTTCAGTACTAGTGGCTCGTTATTGGAAAGAAGGCTGACAGGAAATGGGGTATAAGACTGAAGGAGAGATATGGAGCAAAGGACCATAGGCCGGATTCAAACCCGGATCGGCCGCGTCAAGGACTAGGGCCTCTGTACATACTTTTGCTTTTCGGTACTTTTCTGAAGAACAGCCAGAAAAATGTTTTATTTAATTCAATTTCTATATACAGGTTCCACAGTCAGATTGCTTCAAAGTTTTCTATCTAAGGAAAACCAGCTGGTTGTGCAGACTCATTAACTCTGCAATCGCTCAAACTGAGCATGCATGTCGCGACAGTGGAGAGGAAACTCACTTTTAACAGGAAGAAACCTCCAAAGCTCAGTTGAGCGGCCATCTGCCGAAGCTGACTGTGGTTCAAGGAGACAGAAGCAAATATTTAGATAGTGACATAATTTAAATAAGTTAGTACTCGAGCCCTGGCAGAAGACTTTCATGCTGTGAATCAACATGTGCTTGGACGAGTCACTTAGAAAAGGATTAGAGTAATTTTCCAGGGGGGGGGGCTCGGATACTGGTGATGGAATGAGCCAGAGGATGAGTGGGACTCTGAATAGACTGAGAGTGAGGGAGGGAGGTGATGGGGTGGAGATGGGTGAAAGTTTGCTTGCGTGCGGGAGAGAGAAGTTAGGCCAGGAGCTAAATGAAGAGGATCTTGAAAGATGTTTAGCTTCGAAGAAGGTGTGGCCCCCAAGATGATTGACTGGAGCTGAACGAGGGACGTCACAGGTGGTTCAGGTGAAGCAGTAAGAGATCCTGGGATAACCCACAAATATGCAATGTTTGCCCTTATTCCTATTTTTGAATGAGGAAAACTGATCTTGAACTGAACTGATCTCCAGTTCTTCAGGTACTGATCTGGATACTTTTGTGGCCTCCTATTGTGTAAAAAACAAAAACATAGCAGGATGGCCCCATCTGAGGAGGTTCACCACTCCTCCATTTTTTCTCCATTTGTAGAGAATGGCTCTCAATGCAGTTTGTCGATATCCTAAATTTTAGAAAGATCACTGCAAACCTCATTCCAGACAGAAATAGATGAGAATGTCTTGGTTGCTTATCTGGTCAGATTCTATCTAAACACATTTAAGAGCCTGTGCTGTCAGACTGATCCTACGTTATTTACGGTAAGTGATTTCTCCATTCTGTGCTTCAGTCAGTAATCAGGCCTGAGTAGAGCTTGTGAAATAAAACAAAAAAGATTAGATTAATGACAGTTAATGAAGGTGATCGGAAATGGGCTGCACTTATATGGTGCTTTTTTAAGTCAGGGGACTCCAAAGCTCTTCATACCACAATCAGTTATTCACACACATTCACATGGTGAATGATGGTGAGTGGTCAGCTACATTGGAGCCACAGCTGCCCTGGGAAGTTGCCATATTGGTGCAACTGGGCCCTCTGACCAGCGACAGAAAAACAGAAGACAACTATTTTATATAAAGCCAGCTGGCCTTGATATCTTTTCCATTCTGTGATATTAACTTTTTTTTCATGATATTATTCCTTGAAGACAAAAACCAAAAAAATAAATTTTCAGGGAACAAACATGTAAATTTCTTATAAATGTAAATCTTAACATAGTTGATTTTGAAAGAAAACTGAACTGAAAAAAGTTGCCCCACCAAGATGATATGAAACATGGCAAACATAAATCTATTTTTTTTTACTGCATTGCTTGATCCATTTCACTCTCAAAATCTTTACAAATCTTCACTGGACCCTTTATGTATTAAAATGAGGTGGTTAAATGGCAGAAGTGCAGAACTATGTTAAAATCCTCCCAATTCCTTCTTTTAAGTTGTTTAAATCATTTCTTCCATTGCAGTTGGTGTAGTCATGAGATTGTTTGTCAGATGACTAAACACTATTCATCTCCACTAAGCCTTCAGAGCTATTAATGATCCATGGCTGTGTTTTCACTGTTAGTAGACGATTTGCATGCAACCTAGCCTTGCTGAACTGCCTGCCACTGGAGATTCCAGAGCAAAAGATTTGTACATGATGTTAGGAGGAAGAGACAAGTGTGACTGAGTCACCGACACACGGCAGAGCCACTGAGGTTCATGGTTGCAGAGAGACAGGGCAGAACACATGAACTCAAGAAATGCAAATACACTGCAGGGGAAGGTGACAGATGAGGTGCTTGGGAGAAAGCTGCAAAGGAAACGGAGGAAGTTGCCCCAAGCAGGCCATGTACCACAGTCTGCGTCTGCCTATATTTAGCACAAGGGCCACAGATTGTAACGAGAGCTCCAGGGCCTTGTGTTCAGACTGGCAAGAACTGCTGCCATACATATCTGCACCCGGGGCCAGACCCGGGTTCAGGGCAGCAAAAGGGAAAAAGCAGAAAAAGCACACTAACTCAAAACATGTGCAAAGCTCAATACCCTCTAATGGAGCAGATGTGTGACAGGATGCAAACCCTGAAGGACCACCACATGTCCATTACCCGATCAGAGCAGAGACTTAGCTGCTTGTCTAGTTTGGGCTTTGGTGATCACGAATTCCTTAGTCTTTGCGGTTGCCTTTCCCCTCAGCGTTTGGAAAAGGGCAGAACAGCCCCATCTACCCATTTTTGCTGAAAAATAAATCACTTGTCTTGCTGGACGGGATTGACATTCAACGCAAATGTCAAAAGTCGCTCAAGTCATATTTGACTCTTCCTGCTTGCTTTCTAACCTTCCCCATCTACAACACCTCCAGGTCTGCTGCAGGGGGGGGATTGTCAGCGGTGAGTGATGAGGGACTGAGCTTCTCAGACAGCGCAGTCTTCTGTAGGTGTGACAAAGACGTAAATCGCTTTCTATCCCGAAGTGCAGTAAAAAGATGGTCAAAGGAGAGATTAAAGAGGGAGCGGTCAATATACAGCAGCTTGGCTTAAATGCTTTTGCCCTGCAGGGTCCATCTTTTATCAGAGATACTGACTGTGGTCAGTTTCTGCAAAAGTAGTAGCTCTGGTGCAGCATTAGTCATTTTTTTGCTGTGCAATTCTTTGGCTGGACTTTTACTTTAATACTCAACTTTTAGCAAGAGAAAAAAAAAAACTTGCTGAGCTGTAAGCAGATTTCCAAACCAACAGTCAGAAAGCAATATCTTTTATGTTTGGAAACCTGTGGATAAATCTGTACAGGGGAATTTAATTCAACTTTATTTTTAAGGTAGATTAAAACAACCAAGACCAAACTGCATCATAAAGTAACACTTTAAGAGTTAAATTTGACACCAAACCAAGTGCATTTGGTCCCAATCTGAATTAGTGTTAAATCAACTCTCTACGTAATGTATATCTCACACCAATTGTTGTTGTAATAACTTTAAAAGAGTCAATGTACTTTTACATTTCATAGTTAACACTGTGGAATTGAAATAGTAAGATGAACATTATGTTGACAATTAATTTAACGCTAATTTAGAGTGGGACCAAATGCACTCGGATTGGTGTTAAATCAACTCTTCAAGTGTTACTTTAATACTGCAAAATGTACTTATTAAAATAGAACACAATAGTAACTCATAAAATTACCTAATCTTATGACAATCTCAATGAAAGCATTTAAATTATCTGAACAATACGAATGTAGAAATAAGATATAAAACCCCCTAATAAGGTGTCAAAGGGCAGGTTGAACAGAGATGATAGCTGTCTAATATCCAAGAACAGATCTTACTGCAGTTTAGAAGCCCCTAAGCTAAACTATTCTCTGATAAACAAAGATGAAGAACAAACACAAAGGTGTGTCCGCAACAGGAAGTGCAGCATCGTTGCTTTTAAACGCACTGATTATCAGATGTGACCAACACTGTGGAGCAGGAATTTATTTTGGCAGTTTGCCTGTATGGACTTTATATTTAACACGATATGAAGAAGAGACAAAAGCTATAGGGTTCCATGGCTCACCTCCCAATGAAAAATGGAAATCAAATTATCATCAAATAAAAAAGATACAAGTAGAAACCTTTCAGTTGCTTTAATTGGCAGTACAGTAGGTTGAGTTAAATTAAATAAACTTAATAAGTAGGTTTTGTTTCTAAAAGAAAGCAAAACTTAGGTTTGTTGCATGGCTGAGCTTGAAGATACCGTAGTGGCATAAACACAAAGCACGGCGGTAGAGGGGTGATAATGTGGGCTGCTCCAAATAACTCTACTGCCACATGTGAGGCCATTGGTCTGCCTTTCTGTTGACCTAAACAGAATTATGAATCCTAGACACAACAGCACTAAATGTACAATAGAATCACTGAAAAGATTCTAGAATCACCCAAAACTTAAACTCTGGAGTAGGACATCAGTAGAGCTGCGCTGAAATGAGTGTCACCATACTATTAGATAGACGAAATAAAGAAAGAAAAGAAAAATATCATGCAGTAAATAAGTGCTTTAATTTCTGATGGTAGATATTTTTTTTTATTTCTATTCTCTCTAACAGCTAACAGTGATAAATGGTTCTTTTTTATATTGGCATATTCAAAACTTTTGAGTCATTTCTTTCATTAACTTTTGCATACTCATTTACATGCTTTCTATTCTGCTCTAAATTTATCAAAACAAGAATGCATTCATTGTTTTTTTAGGCATTTTTAGTATGCATGTTATGTTGCACTACACACAGTTAAGGGCATTCTGTCCAGACGTATTTGTGTCAGAAAAACTATTCACTGGTTAAAGGTGCATCCTGTTAAATTTTTAGTCAAATCTTCAACATGGCTTATAATTAAAATAAAATTAATTTACATATTTTAAATAGATCATAAAAATCTTACTCTTTTAGTAACTTAATTAAATGTTGAATATATGAAACATTTAGCTGACAAGACTTAAGCCTTACCTTTCCGCCTTAGTTCACCGTTCAACAGCTGGACGGTCAGTCAACGTCTACCTTGTCCCCAAAACTGATCACTTTGGACACAACTTTTTGCACTCAAAGCCATGGAAAATGTTTATTCAAAGTAAGAAAGGAATAAAAAAAAATTACCTTAGAAAGGCAGAAATATCTTTAAAACAAGATGCTTATTAAAATTTAAAACACAAAAAAAACTAAAAAAAACACACAAAAAAAAATCTTTTCAAAATGACCAGTAACACCATATAAAGCATGCTCCACTTTCATTCTTTGAGGCAAAATTTAGCCTCACATGAGACCAACCATGTCCAGACATTTAATTCATTTTTTTCTCTCTCTAAATTGCTATATTTCCACACAATGTAATCAGGACTATGGGGTTACTTTTATATATTGAAAGACGAAACAGAAAAATGGCTTTTGACCAGTGCTGCAAAAACCGGACTTTCTAACCTTGATCAGAACAAAAACAAAGGTTCAAGTGATTCCTAATGTTTATAAAATAATAGGTCAACCATGATGGATCATTGCTTGAAAAACCACACCTCCTCTCCTGGAGAAGAGCAGCAATCGGGGGGGCACCCCCAGCAGCCGCTGTGCAGAAGCCCCAGAAAGCTCACAGAGCCCACTGGCAGCCAGCTGCACCGGAGCAGATCCAGCCATGTGCCCAGAGGCCTGGTCATGCTATTTATGTTTGATTTATTTTTTTTCCATATACATTCTTTATTCCGGGTAGGCCAACGCTTCTTTATGATCATTGTCCATAACCTAAGTCTGTTTGGGTTTTACAGGAACTTGTGATTTAATTGATTACAGCAGGTCTTCTGGGCCCAGAGGAAACCCAGATCATGGCTCTTCCATCACTGGATCGGACTTTAAGCAGAATGTTCTTCTGAAACGTGAGTTTGATGAAAGATGCAATTAGATGTCCACCTTCCCAAGTTCAAAAAGTATCAGGGATCAAGAGGTTTCGTTTGGGAAAATTGAGATAATTATCAGCAAAACAGTCCATGACTTGGCTTCTCATGTTCAGGGCTCCCTGTAGATTGGGTCATTATGGATTCATCAATTTTAACCTACTTCATGTTGTAAGACAGGTTCTATTAAAGTGCTTCTACAAGTCTGACAGCAATCAGGCCCGAGTGTCACTGAACCAATATTCTTTTTTGGTTTATTCATTTATTCTTGATTTAACGACAGCAACCTATAGTCAGGGCTGGTTTAGAGAGAATTTCTCCCTTAATAAAGAAAATGACTGCAAAACCTTCGTACTTACCGTAATTTTCGGACTATAAGCCACACCTGAATATAAGCCGCAGAAGCTAAATTGCATGACTTGTACATATACAAGCCGCAACGGACTATACGTTTTTTTATGTTTAAACACAAACTGTCTTGCACTCGCAATGTCCGTCTTTCTCGCTGTCGTTCTGTCTCGTACCACTCGCGGTAGAAGTCTGCTTCCAGAGGACCTCCGCGCTCGCGGCTACCATACTTGTGTGTTGAAGCAAATGTGACATCAACATGGTGGATGGTAAAATCCATAGATTCAGGTATTACCCTAGTGGCCGTTAGCTGTAAAAGTCCATAGATAAGCCGCATTGTTATATCAGCCGCAAGGTCGAAAAATGGGGAAAAAGTCGTGGCTTATAGTCCGATAATTACGGTAGGTTTTGCATTTGTGAATCAAGCAACACAAAAGCTTTTTTTCTTATTTAGAAACATTTTTATTGAAACATACATCAGATCTAACTTTTTAGTTTATTTAACCCCCCCAAAGATGAGAGCTATAAAACATAATTTTGTACATGAAAAATAAAAACCCAACAGGAAATGAGCGCAAACATATATAAAAAAAAAGTTTGGATCATTTTGTTACCATCATCCCCACAGTTATTTGCAGTTAAAAACATCTGCAGCTGTGGCAACCTTCTCACATAGGATAATTAAGCACCACGTCCTGTTTTGCCAGCTCCAACAACATAGGATCGTCGAAGAACTTGCTGATGCTCACATCTTCGCTCAGGCCCTGCAGAGCAACAAATAAGGAATATTAGTTTTAAAAAATTGATAATCGATGACGTTCAAGTCAAATGAAAAACAGGTATGCAGAAGACTCACCTTGCGTCTTCTGGTCTTGATCATGAACTCTCGGGCCAGGTGAGGTGCGGGCTGAGGTTCTAGGGGCCGGATCACGATGCTCTTGTCCAGAGGGTCACCGGGAACAATCTTTAACAGGAATCAGAACAGACAGTGAGTGAAAGCGCCGTTTACAATCAACACCTTCAGAGCCAACAAGCTGAGTGAACATTTTCAACAGTCACATTTTTTCCTGACTCAGGAGAGCATCAGTCATCCTAATGGCAAAAAAGGAGGAGTAAGTATTGTCACTCTATCAAAGGTGATCAACATGGCAACAATGCAACGTTAGCAGGTTGAGTAAGAACACAGGAACGTTTGAGATTATTCACTAAATCCATTATCCTAAGCAGCTCGCAGCCTGACCTTCATGGAACGTATGGGATATTCATTGTCATTTAGCTGGAGATGAAGAGGAGACTTTCACAGGAATTGGATATGGAGGAATAAATGAGACTTTCAGAGCCTTAGAGGGAGATTTTAAACGGAGGAAAAGAGGAAACCATAATCAAAGGAGAGGCTGAAGCCTAATCAACAAATGGATGAGAGCCGTCAAGGACAGAAACTCAACTTTATGCTGTTGGCAAGGCAATGCATGATAGAACTAATGAGGGAGGCAACGTACAGCCACTTAAGGTTAATGGGCCAAACAAGGCAGTTCAAGGGATTCTTTGTTGTTCTCGTTATCTAGAGCAGCTGAATCAATATATGCTCTCAGGAATCTCTCCTTTCCTAAACCTAAAGCAGGAGAAACTGTTGATTAAATCAGGATCAAGCCATTCCTCCATACATGCTGCTTGCAAAATGTTCCTGAGAGCCAGGAACATTCTGCATGTAAAATAAATGATAAAAACTAATAAAGACACGTAATGAAAACCTGTTCCTATCATCTCAAGAGGAAATGAAATGAAAAAAACCTGTTTAATAAGAAGCTGCTAAGGCAGAACCAAATCTGTCAGTTTCTCTTTTCTCATCTTCATATAATTCAAGTAACAATGATGCATATATTCTCCAGCGCATGTCTGACATAAATAATTCATGTCTGATGTCTTGTCAGATGCTTTCATTTTCACCTGAAGGGGATAAAGCATTAGTTGGGATGATGAAACCTGAAATGTTTCCACTCCTGTTTTGTCCACAGATTAATGACTTTGCACTGAAGTATTAATCTAGCCTAAGTGGAGGTAATTTTCACTGACACAGCTCTGCAGAGTGCAGACGCAAACACATGTCAGATAAGAGCAGACAGACACAGACAGCCACATAAAACTCCAAAAGTAATGACTTCACACTCTGCTGTACTCGGGATCTAAAGCAGAGTAAGAAAAGCGATGGACGTGTGCACAACGCCGGTCCCTATGGAGCAGGAGAGGCTCCTCCAAAACTTTCCAGACTTTGAAAACAGTCTGTGTCTGACATAGAAGACAATAGATGCAGATATTTCTACTGACCTCAGGCTCTCAATATTAACCTGCAATAAACAGTGAATGGATGCAAGAAGCAGGGATCTAAGTATAATGGATGGTTTGGTGAATGGATGGAAGAAAGATGGATGGACTGGGGAAGGAAAGGATGGATATCAGATGTACTTACAGATGAGTTGGTGGGAAAATGTGCAGATGATAAATGTGAGAAGGAGAGGTTTGGATCAATGGATGAATGAATGGAGGGGTGCATAAATGCATGGGTGAAAAATAGGATGAACTTGCACAGATTGATACATATAGACAGAATTGTATAAATGGAAAAAAAAAAGGACAAATTAATGTGCAGAAGCACCAGACAAGTGCAAAGATGGATTAATGGATGAAGTTATATAGGATGGACAGATGGAGGGACAAATTGAAAAACAAAAAAGCATTGCTGAACAATAGCACTGGAATAATATCTGGACAAGATAAAGAAGAGACAAACTGACAGATGAAAAACAGGCGGTGATGTAGGATAGGAAGCTTCATGTAGTCATTTATAGCACTTCATTCCTCTAATTCTTATTACAATTATATCATTTATGCTCAAAGCACAGACCCACAACCATCAACATTTATTTTAGTAGTTTTACCAAACTAAAAATAATCACACACTTAAAATTGACCAATTATAAACCCGGCTCATTTTTCCCTGTTGCACTTTTATTTTTAGCAGACAAACACTAAGTCATTTAATCCTCTAAGGGCAGGTACTGCCTGCATGTTTGTGTCCATAAATCTTACCTGCCAGTGGTGGAAGACAGAGAGAGCGAAGGCCTGACCCTGCGTATGGGTGCGAAGGTCGGTCTCGAAGCCAAAGGAGTCTATGGCTGGGATAAAAGCCTTGATGGTGTAGAGAGGAGAGCCGGGGATGGGTGCATCCTGGGTAACATGGCCCCTGATAGATGGCAAACATAGCAGGTTATTTCAAAGAAGAGAAGAAAAAAAAAGACTGAGCGTTCTGATTAAATGTTTTGTGCTCGCATGCAGACGAACCTCCTTCTAGCCAGCACTGTGTAGACGGCAGACACACAATCAGCTGGAGCCTGCACCTCTACAAAGTAATATGGCTCCATTAACCTTGGAGTGGCCTGAAATATAAGATTTTTTCACTGATTAAAGAAAACAAAAAGAACTTGAGAAAGATTAGTGCATATTTATAAAGAAATGCTGATGGGATTGATGACAGGTATGAGCAAAAAAGGTGGGAAGGAAAAGTCTAAATCCTGACAGAAAAACAGATTTTGGTTCAAATCATATTAGAGGAAGAACTAATCAGAAAGGGTCTCACCATGAGAAAGGCAGAGTACACCACTCTCCTGGCTGTGGGGATAACCTGACCTCCTCCTCTGTGGAGAGGCTCCTGAGCGATGACGGCATCCAGGATCTTAAACTTGACATTTCTAATAGCTGAAAGAAGCAAAAAAACAAAGTAATATATAAGGTAAATCTGGCAGAAATAAAATCTCTACAGATGGCCGAACTTATGTTGAGAAGAAAAGTCCTGATACTTAAGGGACCACTTACGTTCATCACAAAGAGGACCCTCCCTGGTGCCCCACTGGAAGCCTTGAACGATGCTGTCTTTGACTGAACCAAGCAATGCTTTGTCCACCTGCAGAAAAAACACACAAGCTATGAGATTCTCTGATTGAACCAAACAATAATCAGATCATTGTTATTTTCAAAGACAAGTAAAAAGTATGATTTCAATATTTAACCAATTTATATCAATACATTTCAAGTAATGGTAACATTTCATGCTTTTTCACAACCAAATCTTCAGAATTCATCTGTTTCTACTCATCATTAATATGTATAAAAACTTCAGTTTAATTTGGATACTTTAAAAGAGTAAAATTAATGAGGGAAAATGTCCAAACAGAAGGACACATGGATGGATGATGGGACAGACAGGCAAACAAACAAATAGATTCCTGAACATATTTGAAAGATAAAAAACAAGAGAAATAATAAAAATAGATGGATTGATAGCATAAAATGGACAATGATAGCATGGTAACGGACATGGAAAAAGAGAAAGACAAACAATCGGATGGAAATAAACATTTAAAAATCTAAGCTCAAATGATTCCAGAGTAAAAATAGCTCCTAACACCTATATCTGATAAAATGACGACAACCAGAGTCCATCTTATTATTAGCTTACGGTCCAAAACCGTCACAAAAAATGCCATTCTGTTTTATTACCAGAGCAGAATACTCCAATGCATCCAGTAAACTAGTCCATTTGCAATCATAGAAGTAGAGGAATTACAAAACGTAATAGTTTTATAATTAATAAATGTCAAATGAAAATAGTGATATCAATAAAAAAAATATTTTGGTTTAAAATTCAATTAAATTTCAGTTCAGTTTATTTATATAGCGCCAATTCACAGCTCGTCATCTAAAGGCATTTTATAGAGACAAATCAACCAGATCAAACATTCAGACAGGTTCTAAATGATCTATCTAAAGGTAGATAATACGGTAAAAAATGACTTAAATTTTAGAATAATTTATCTACATGTATAAAAAAAATAAGGACTTAATGACCCTTAAAACAGTTTAATTGCTTTAGGATGCTTTTATTCATAGTTGTATGCTGGTGAAGATTCTCAGTCATCCAGGTCATAGTCATTCCCAAAAAGTAAAAAAAAAACCAATCCATTGGACTTTGTTTCCAAGTTTGAAGAGGTTTCGCTTCCCATCCAGAAAGCGTTTTCACTTCAAAATGTCAGAAATAGCGTTGATTTCGAGGCTTTAGAGAGTGGACCAAATCAAAAAAATGCTTTTTATTTGGTCCACTCTATGAAGCCTCGAACTTTTTGAATTGGAAAAAGCTTCCTGGACGGGAAGCGAAACGTCTTCAAACTTGGAAACAAAGTCCAGTGGATTGTCTTTTTTTTTTTTTTTACTTTTTTGGGATTTATTCATAGTTGAGCTAATAAAGATTATAATTATTCATCTTATCAGCCTTTAAGAAAAATAAAAAATAAAACAAAAAAAAATACAACAATCAGCCATGCAAAAAATGTTATAGTTTTTATTAGACTTGCCTCTGAAGGAAGGGTGTCATCCACAAGAATATTGGGTCCTGTTGTGTCCGGTCCAAAGGCCCAGATGGACCTGGCAGCCAGCAGATCCCAGTCATACTTTGTCTGGAAAAACTCTCCCAGCTTCTTCCTGCCATGAAATAACAGAACAGTTATTGGTTGAGGGGTGGGGGTGTGGGAGCACAGTGTGTCAACTGGAACATTAACAAGATTGCTTTATTTAGGGGGAGCCGGGGAGGTTAATGGAAGAGAGCTATGTGAAGTTTGCAGCCTTGCTATTTTACCCTGGCACATCTAGGACCAGATGGCCTCACAGAGAGGAAGCCTCACTTAAGCAAAATATGTAATGAAGCAAGCGCTTCATACAAGATGAACAGGGAAGTGCATGCATGCTTTTAGTGCACAATTTAATTAAAGGGAGAATCAATCAATAAGCAAAGGTGAGGTAAGTTAATAGGAGCATTTATATGAAACAAAGACAGCTACTCTGCAGCGAATAACATTTCCAACAAACCACTCTTAAATATTTAATATCCATGCTCCAATATTCCTCATTTTATTTTTTCTACAGTTTTTCTACAGAACCTCATTTTTCAATGGCTGCTCATTAATTCCAGCGTTAGGATGAAATGAGAATAAATGGTCAGAAATGTGCAGAAACAATTAAGCTGACATCAAAGCAAAACGAGCACATCGGACATGAAAGGAGCCTTATATCACCCAACTACTGAACAAGACAATTAGGCGCAAGTATGAGTCTTCAGCGGCGTACCTGTTCCACGTGATCTGCACCACTTCATTCTCAATGTCCTCGGCGAGCCCCTTCTCCAGAGGTTCGGCGATCATGGTGATCTTATTCCTGCAAACCAAATCACATAGATCCATCAAACACTTAGAGTGGGCAATGCAGGTTACTTTAAAAAGTAACACAAAATAATAGGAGTAGCAGCAATAATTATCCAGTAAGGTGCCATTATGTATGAACATGATCTGATAAAATGAGAGTAAAATGCTTACTTTTTGTTTGGGGTCTCAGCAAAGCACTTAAGAGACGACGTCTCAACAACTGTTTCACAGAAAGTGACCACAGGGTCAGCGACCTGTAGAAACAAATGGCAGAAAGTTATTAGTAAATGCAAACTGCATCAGCAAAAACAAAACTATTTCACAATTGATCACAGTTATGATGAAATTGATATGTTTGACCCCTGTTTAGTCATTTTGTTTATGAATTATACATTTTTCCGAAGTAGCTAATTCCACATGTTTATTTGCATATTTACCAAATATTTAAAACCGGCTGACCTCCAGCTGTGTTCTACTTGCAGCCTGGGTTTGATGTTTTTTCCACTCTAGTTTTAGATCTAGGAATAATCATAACTTCCATGAATACAGGAAGGGCCGTACTAAAAGGCTTGTTCATGCATTTGGATTCAGTAAGCTGCAGCTGGAACCTTAAACAGACTCCTACTGCAGCCTAACTCATCTTTGGCATTCATTCCTACAGCAGTGCAGCAGCTTGATGCAATCAGCCTCTGGTTCTACTGAGATGTTAAGGTTGCTTTCATTTTGGGCTATAGCTCATCTGCATCTGGTCTCATCTTCTCTGTGAACAGTAATGAGCAGCTTCTCGATATGAGGTTCAGGTCGAGGCAGTTTGCTGTCCAATCAAGCACACCAATATCATGACCAACAGGGCAGGTAATGGTACTGATGATAGTGTGGGCAGCTGCCAAGTGATGCTGGAAAATGAATCAAGTCCATGAAGCTTGTCAGCAGAGGCAAGGCTGAGGTGCTTGATGTGATAATTCTGGACTTGATCAAAGACAGAGGACACGGCTGACTAAATACTCACTGCAGAACTCCAGAGTTTTTCTGCAGACTCTGGAAGCTTTGTTTCTAGAGAAAAAGCTAAATGTACTGTTTGATCACTAATAAACAGGGAAGTTATGTCCTCCATGTTTCCAACTTTGTCGCCTTTGCTTGTTTGTAGCTCGTCCTGGAAACTTCCGAGAGCGGTGGGACTCAAAGCGAATTCCAGCTGCTGGTTACACCCTGAGAACTTCATTCAGACTATGAAATGGGGTTTGGTTTGTTATTCTCACACTTATTTATTATAGTTGTTCTTTTTTTTTTCTTCCACTCTACTTTCCATTAAAATCCTTAGATACAGCATTCTGTAATAAAACAAGCATCTTAAGAAATTTGCTTTTAAAGATTGTCCTTGTAAAGGACAGGCAGAAGTCTAAAAAGGTACAGTTTTGTGTAGGTTATAACATGGTAATAGGACAATTATAATTATATCTTATAGAATTTTAAAAAATATATTGCTTTTTTCAGCTTTAAACTTTAGTTTCTATTGAAGTGCTGCAATAAATGACCTTTTTATTGATCGTTAAATATATTGAGATTAAGCACCTTTTGTCCCCAATTCAATTTTTGTAGCTAGATAATTAGGAAAGGCACTTTTACTCACTTTAATGTCAATCTCTGAGTACATCTTCCTCAAATCGTGCATGACACAATCCAGGTAAAGCTCTCCCGTCCCTAAGATGACATGTTCTCCCGACTCCTCCACCTGAAACATAATCAACTCATTAATCAGCTCCAAAAAAAACATGAAACTAAATATAAAAATAAACTTCGTCCGTACTCAAGCCTACCTTTGTGGTTAGAGATGGGTAGCTCTTGTTAACCTTTCTCAGGCCGTCCAACATTTTCGGCAGCTCAGACGGGTTGACGGGCTCCACAGCGATCTTGATAACAGAGGCCGTGTTGAACTTCAGTGGCCTAAAAATCTGAGCCTGAAGGAGAAGATTTTAATGTGATTTATAGTTCTTAACATCTTAGAAACATTTCTCTCTGATGCCTTGCCTCCTCGTTGCCTCGCGGCTCTGTGATGGTGGCCGTCTTCACGATGGGCTGGTCACAGCCCTCAATCAGAACCCAGTTTCCTGCAGGAACTCGATTCACTTCGATTTGGTATCTGTAGTAACGTTAGAGGCTGTAAATTGACCCAACAACCTATGACCTCGGACCATTAAAAAAAAGTAAAAATCAGAAGTTTACCTGGCGACAGAAATCCAAAGACGACCCACGGTGCAGATCTGAGAATCTTCCTCGTCGTCCAGCGTGTAGTTCTCTCCCAGCACTTTTACTGGCTGACCTGCCTGAATGGTGCCGCTCAGAACCCTGCCGAACGCGTGGAACTGGACCCCATCCTCTGTGCTGTACATCTTAGTGGTGTGGCACATCAAAGGACCCTGAGGAAGACAATCAGAAGGAGAAAATCACAAAGTAAGAAGAACCTGACTCTTATTTTATGATTTTCTTGCATAAAAAGCAGATTTTTCCATTAGGAGAATCTAGTTCATCTCATCAAAACATTACATTACTCACATCTGGATCGCATTCTGCCATGGCCTCTCCTAAGTCTGAGTCAAGGCCTCCAGTGTATGTGTGCTCTATCTTTATTTTAGCACCCTCTTGTGGTGAAGGGATGTGTTGCACGCACATGTCCACAAAACCTGCAGAGAAAATAAACAATTCCAGATGGATGGATGATGGATAAAATTAGAACAGCTATTAGTCTTTAAGTTCCCACTTTTTTCTCTTTATGTAGATACATATGAAGACCTGAAAATACTTTAATCAATTTCCAAATGTAGAACAAAGTAAAGATTTCAAAGCGCACCAGTGAACTCTCCGAAGAAGCGGTTACAGACGAGCCGAAGCAGCGGTCTAATGTTCAGCTTCAGCTCCTCTTTAGTGAGATGGATACCGAGCTCATCCAAAACTCGAGGCAGGGTTGTGTCCACATCCCCAACCACCTGGACATAGACAGCATTACACAGACTTAAAAAGCTTGAACTGAGTACAAAGCTGGTAATGTTCATTAAAAAAAAGCCAGCTCTAACCTGTGAGAGAATCTTGTAAAGAGGCTCCAGGATAAACTCAACAAAGCTGCGCTGGGAGTTACTAGTAGGAGCTTTCTTTGTGAACTTACGACTAAACAGAGAACAAAGACAAACCATGAAGAGAACAGCTTCACATGTTTTTCAACAGAAACAGGATACTCACGTTTTGGGGTTGAAATAGATGTCTCCCCAGAGCCGCTTTGCAAACTCATTATAGTTTATATCACCTACAAACAGATGAATGAGACAGGAGTTAGTCGCTTCTCACAGATTTCACTTTATCTCTACACCTCAAAAAAACCCAAAAAACCTGACCCTTGACCTCTACAGAAAGAATGTACAACATAAATGAACTAAGCTTTCATTTCCACACGTGGAGGCAAAATTATCTGGTTAAAGGGTTCAGAACAGAGGCATGTGAAGTTCTTCTGTTTTTGCTTTTTTCTTGAACCTAAATGTTTATGATTATCAAACTAAAATGCAATACAAAGGTTACCTGAGTTAACGCAACATGATGTTATCAAATCTTTATTTCCTTTAGTAATAAAAAACATGTCAAAAAGTAATGGCAACCTCACCCAAAGAACTGTTTGCGTCACCCTTTGGCAACAAAAGTGATTAAACATTTGCTGGTTCATGTTTTACATCACTGTGATTTTAACCAACTCTGCGCATGAATGCTTTGATTCAGCTTTGATCCAACCAGGGGCTGTTTGGGATCAAAATGCTTCCCACTTATTCATGTTTTAAACACAGGGATCCATCAAGGTTGTGTTTTTTTACCCTTATTTTGTTTTCAATCTACAGCAACAGCATCTCCTGAACAACTAAATATTTTATGAAAATAAACTTGAACTAAAAAAAAACAATCAGTTGGGCTGCTTGGGCCGAGCCAGGTCATTACTCTTTCAGTCAATCGTCATCAGCTGGGAACTGAAGAAGTCTCACATATAGTTTTCATTGAACACATTTTGTTTTAAAAAAGCAAAACCAGATCTCAACCTGCTGGGAAACGATCAAGCAGAAATTCAATATTCTGTAAACCCAGAATAAAAAAAATTAACAACAAAAAATCCCAAATTTTAAACTCCTTAATTTAAGAACTGCTTAACAAATATTCTTTACTCTCAACAGTTAAAATAGACTATGCCATTTGAGTTCTGCATAGAGCATATTCAAAAAGATCTTTCCTCTCTAAATGGAAAATGACATTTTTTGTACCGCTCTGGATTAATTACTGCTCTCACTGGGTTATTCTTTCAGCAGTTTGCATGTTTGAGTGTGTAACACTCCAGTTAACGGTTCAATTCCATTATAATTAATAATCCCTGAGGATTATTTGAATGACAGAGTATTTAAAACTGATCCGTACCTGTTCTAATCCTAATCTAGTGGTGGACCTACATGTGTCTTTTAGATCCTTTTTGGATAATATTTAGGAAATCGCCCCAATCCTGGATCACCAGCATCTTTGTCTTTTGGTACGATGCTGGGTTTGTTTAGCAGCAGGTGTAATGGGTGAGTACACCTTGCTGTAAAATTCAATATAACCGTTTCCCATGACTTTCCCAGGATCATCCTAGTTTTTTTTAGGAAAACTGAACCGATCTTTCTCTTCTTTTGGTTTTCATCTTTTCATCTTGCTTTAATATTTATTATTCCTGTCACTTCTCTCTCTTTTTCTGACTCATAAGAACTGAACTAAACTAAGAGAAGTGATACCAGCAGAGCTTTAGATGTTCTGGATTCTTATCTGACCTCCTGGGTGAATAAATTGATGAAATGTTGGAGCAATTTTTGCAGGCAAGGACATTTCTCCACAGTTTCTACTTTCTAAACTGATGGATTACAATGAAGTTTGAGCCATTTTTAAACATTCTTAGACTAATATATATATATATATATATATATATATATTTTTTTTATTTTTTTTTTTATATTATCACTACTACTTCATGATGTCAAACATTGAGTGAATTCTTATGTCTACAGTTCAGGTAGTATTCAGTCTTGAGGGAGAGAATTTCAATCTTAGCTCAGATTATAAGTGATGTTAAAGTAAAACCACGATTTCAACTTAATTTTATTTATTTTTATCATTCAAAACTGCATTTTGTGTTTAATCAGTGTATTTGTTTGTTTTTTTTTTTGCTTAATATTCAAATATTAGGGATAACCTGAAACCCAATAATTTAAGAAAACAGAGCAATAGGGCTGTAACTACCAATTATTTGGCCAATCAATTAATCTGTTGATTATTTTTTTGATTAATCAATCAAAATGTTTCTTAAAGAAGATTTTTACAGAAGTAAACCAGATGAAACTAAAACCTTTCCTTGACAGCATACTGACAGATTAAAAATGATAATTTTTTTTTTTATCTTAAATGCAAAATACTAATATATTTTCTTACAATGTTAGTATAGTTTCTGCTCTAATAGGGTAGCCCTGTCAGCTAAAGCAGGTTTTAGAGTCTCTATACTCCAGTTACATGGGATTGATCATGATTAATCTGATTGTTTCAGCCCAACAGAGCAAGCAGAAGAATAATGTGAAGAGTGAAATGCTTTTTGTTTTTTCAGCTCTGCCTGTTCACTGCTGAGCAGATCTCACCGTAGGTGTCTGAGTAGATCTTGGCAAAGGAACCCAGGGTGAAACAGATGTGGTATTGAGAGCTGGCGAAGCACACATTCCCGAGGAGAGGAGACACCACCAAGTTCTCATCTGTGGAGTATGTGCTAAAAAAATTTAAAAAGAGGGATGAGAAGGTCGCAAAAACTGAAATGGGTAACTTACTCTCCTAATCAAAAGACAGCAGAGCAAAACATAATGTCTGAACAGGATTACCTGAGCAAACCGTTGACCTCATCCACAATGTGTCGAAGTTTATAATAAGCATCTGTGGGCGGCAGCTTTAGCTCAACGATGAGTCGGTCCACCTTGTTGATGCAGATGGTGATGGCCATGCGCTCCTGGACCGCGTGTTTAATCAGACGCTCTGTGTTCAGCATCACCTGGGCAGACAGAGGAGGAGGAGATTGAGTTCTATATTCTACAAAAGGAAATCTAAAATATATGGATAACCTAAAAAAACAAAAAAGGTAACCCACTCCTTCTGCTGCATCGATGAAGAGGACGACTCCATCCGAGATCCTCATGCTGGATGTGACCTCATCAGAGAAGTTTACATGGCCTTTTGAAGGACACAAAACCTAATGTCAATGTTTTGTTTCTTCAGGATTAAAATAAATATTTTATCCTAATCAACATGTTGGGCTAATTTCCAAGACCTGGTGTATCCATGATGTTGAAAAGGTATGATTTCCCTCTGGAGTCAGGCAGGACCATGGTGACTGGAGTGCTTTTGATGCCTACCCCTCTCTGATTAAAACACATCAGAATAAAGGAGGAGGCACCAAGTTATCTTTCAGAAATAAACTGACATAATTCAAGAAATAATGTTAGATTAATTCAACTCAAATCAGAAAGAAAAACTCACCTCCTGCTCTGTGAAAAGGATGTCTGTGTACCGGAGCTGGAAAACAGATCAAAACCAAGTTTGGTTGCAGTTGATTCCGACGATTAAAAGGTTTTAAAACGGAAGTAGAGAAAACTTACATCAACATCATCCCTCTTTCTGATTTCAGGGTGGGTTTGCTCAATCAGACAGTCAACGAAACAAGTCTGAGAGAAAGAAAATCACTTGTTAAGGGGAATTTATTCTACAGTCAAGCCTTCTACAAATAGTTAGCATTGGGCTACATGATTTAATCAAAACATGACATGGTTATATTATTATGAATGATTATAATGATATGAAACAATTAAATATCATTAGACAGCAAAATATTGGAAGGCAGGATCATAATCTTGATAAACAGACTGCACATAAACAGACTGCACAGACGATGTTTAGAGTTGGACTTTCTTACAAAAATATATTTCAACTGCTATTTACCAGCTTATCACAGCAAATATAGCAAAGCCACTTTCTGCCATTGAACACAGGAGCAGCAGAAGCCTCAGATGCACCTGGACTCACTTTAATGGCTGCGCTTCAGGAGCATCTCTGATGACCTTAATGTGTACAGGCATCAAAAATGAAGCAGCAGATGCTTTTTGGCTGCTCAAATTGCGCTGTGAACGGAGAATTACTGGTACACTTTCTGATTGTTTGAATTAACCTATGAAACATAATATTGTGCCTGAAAATGATCTCATGTCTTCCATATAAAATCTCCACCTCTAGTCAAGCACACATGCTTCCCATAATCAGGAAAAAAGAAGTGTTTTAACAAAGACAAATGGTTAGCTATATTCCTCCTCAAAATGCAGGAAATAGCCTTTCAGAGTCTAAATTTCTAGTTTTTTTGGTGGGAGGATAACGCAAGACCCCTCTATGCCGCACAAGGCCTGAAGGTGTCATACACCAAGGTGTTCACCCTATGAAATATCCCTAGCCAAAAGCCTGCTGCCAATTAAAATAAAATCAAATATGATATTTCACTATGGAAATCAATGTTTTTGTAATAATATGCAGGAAAAGAAAGAAGTAATAAAAACGATGAAAAGGGCAATAGCAATAAAGTATAGAAAATACTTTTTATATACTACTTTATAAAATACTTTTTTTTTACACATCAGGATCTAGAAATGACTGAAATCTAATGTCTTACGCTACATTTTTTTTTTTTTTTTACAGTGAAGCAAAATAAAGAAAATACCATCACTTTTATTTCATTTATGTTTTTTATCCATTTCAAACGTTTCTTGATTTAAAAGCCAGTGACCTGAGCCCAGAGTATTACATTACAGGAGAGAGCCAGGTTCAGCGACAAAGCTGCAGCTAAGCTAACCTTGCCATGGTGGAGGTGACCACAGAGGGTGACATTACGGATCAGCTCGGTGCCATCCATCAGATCTGCAAGAAACCTGTGTGGACGAAAAGGATGAGAGAGCTCAAAAGTGATGCATATCACTCTGCTGCATTTTTAATCATTTAGTCTGAGCTGAAGAGGATTCTGCCAAAGTCTGATACTCACTCCATGTCATAAACAGTGGCAGGTAACTCCTGCTCCATCAGGGTGAACTGCTTGTGCTTTACAGGCTTAATGATGGGTTCTAGAGGGGAGAAAAAGGAGGTAAAACTGATAAGAATATTTTGTCCAGGCATATTCTGTGACAATATTAAAATCCCTTTTAATTTAATATAATT